>NW_024080972.1:1326345-1622332 GCF_003009895.1 Hyaena hyaena
GAGGATGTGGAGAAACGGGCACCCTCCTACACTGTTGGTGGGAATGTAAACTGGTGCAGCCCCTCTGGAAAACAGTGTGGAGGTTCCTCAGGAAACTAACAATAGAACTCCCCTATGACCCAGCAATAGCACTGCCAGGAATTTACCCAAGGGATACAGAAATGCTGAGGCATAGGAGCACGTGTACCCCAATGTTCATAGCAGCACTCTCCACAATAGCTAAAACATGGAAAGAGCCTAAGTGTCCATCAACAGATGAATGGATCAAGAAGATGTGGTTTATCTATACCGTGGAATACTACATGGCAATGAGAAACAATGAAATCTGGCCATGTGTAGCAACATGGATGGACCTTGAGGGTGTTATGCTGAGCGAAATAAGTCAGGCAGAGAAAGACAAATATCGTATGTTTGCACGTATAGGAGGATTAGGAGGAACTTGACGGAGGAACAAGGAGGAGAAGAAGGGGGAAAATGGTGGGGGAAAGGGAGAGACGCAAACCATGAGAGACTCTTGAATGCTGAGAAAAACTGAGGACTGATGGATGTGGGGGGGAGGGGGGATGGGCATGGAGGAGGACACTTGTGGGGATGAGCACTGGGTGTTATGTGGAAACTAATTTGACAATAAACTATTTGTAAAAAAAAAAAGAAAAGAAAATCTACCTTTGTATAGGATATCATTACCTATTCATGAATTTAATCACAGTTCTTTCCTGACATATCGTACCAGAGATAATATGCATGTTCTTTCCCTTCAGTTTTCAGCGTTTAATTCAAGGTGACTGAGTTAGACTCAATTTTCCCAGCTCTTAACTGTGTCCCTGGAGAATCTACTTCCCCTGGAGTTGCTTTCGTGTCACTGTAATACAGAGGGTTCAATGACTCACGTAAAAATACTACTAGTTTTCATTTGTTGTGTGCCTACTAGTTCTGGAGCTCAGTTAAAACTTGAAAAATCACTCTAACAATGCTACAGTGCACTTAATTACTGTCTTGCTGGTATAGTTATACACACACAGACACACACACACACAGACACACACAGACACACACAAACACACACAGACACACACAAACACACACAGGAGTTAATCATAGTTTCATTGTTTATGAAAACGTTCATTAGGAAAGGGTATTTAATGGTAATCTGCTAGCATTTTTAAATGGCATAGTGGTAATCAGCACCCAAAGGACTCTGCGTACCTAAGGTTAGCTGAAAACCACAGCAGCCTAATTAGCATCCCAAATCACCACCCAGCCATCTGTTATCTCTAGTCAAAGCAGAAGAAAATGTAAAAGTCTAGGAAATAAGGGCTTTGAGTGAAAAGTCCAGGTTTTTTTTTTTTCATTTTCCCTCATAGTATTTGTATAGTCTTTGTATAGCAGTATAGTATGCTCCTACTGATGAAAAGTTTTCTTTTCTGATATTCTTCTATTTTTGACAAGCATATATAAGGAAAGGTGTTAGAGATAGCAGAGTCAGGAAATCATAATGCACACACATTACTTCAGTCTATTTTTAAAGATCAAAAATAGGATGCAAAGTAGGTGGACAAACAGAATTTCACTCCCTAGGGCCACCATCTGACACCTTGTGGTGACATAAACTCATTATAAAAATGACACATTTTTCAAACAGGTGACATAGTTTGTTGCAAGATTTGAAAATTACACAGCTCTTATCTTACCAGGAATGACTATATATATTTTTCACACACAGTTCAGTTTATATCAAAACAATCTGTTTTGATACAAAACAAGTGAATGGTGTTGCAATGTTGTGGCCTTTTGGGGAAAAAATCATTTTTAAACCCAGTATTACTCTTCTTTGTTCTGCGAGTTTACCCTGATATCAAAGGCAAACCTAAAACTTTATTATGTCTATGTTAGTGAAACACTGGAATTATAAGTAAGAGAGCAGTATATAGTTTATAATGACAAAACTATAACAAAATAGTTTATAATGACAAAAAGATAATAAAACTTAAACCCTTTTAATCTATATTTCTATCCTACCGAGGCAGCTACTTGGAACATCAAAACCATTTATAAACATTCTATGCTGCATCTCGAGAAAGTACTATGATTTTATCCAGAAAAGAAGGTAATTTCAATTCCAATTCTTTTCAGGTACACCAAGGTATTAATCAATTAATAAATGGTTAAAATTCTTTAGGTAATGTAAGATTCCATTTTCCAAGAAATTACATTCAAATAGCCACTAGAAATCATGCTATTATATATTCATTGTTACGTAACTTAGAAGCACTCTTGTTCTTATGGATTATATAATAGTTATATAATGATGACAGATTAAAATGATAAGACTATGAAAGAATAAGACTATGATACCTATTACAAATTTTAATACTGAACTTATAAAATATTTTTTTTTAGATTACAGTTTACTCTCATTTTTTATTATTCTGGAGTAGTATTCCACAACAGACTTAGCATAATAATAAGCATTGAAATATACTTTCTCTTTCTGGCTCACTTGTTCATTCAACAATAGATTGTTAAGTACCTATTTATGTTAAGCAACATCTTACAGACTAGGAGTATACAATTAGTCAAACTTCTTAGTCCCATAGTGTATTAGCTAGTGTGTGTATGAGACATTCATCAAATAATGACATGATGGCAGGAAAAACAGAAAACGAAGCAAATAAATCTTTGTGGATATGTAATGGAATCCAACCTAGCCTGGTTAGAGGTTGAGATTATACACATGAGAAAGCAACCCTTGACATGAAGTCTGAAGGGTAAGAAGAAATTAATTAAGCAAAGAAAAATAGGGAAAGAGTGCCTGAGAATATGAATCTCACAGGTAAATACTCTGTGTTATGAGAAGTATATCATGTTTAAGAAACTTAAAAAAGACCAGGGAAAGGAAAAGTAAATTATAGAACAGGAACCTTAAAAGATAGTCAGGGAAGTTCATGCTCTGCTTTGGTCTTGGTCCTAAAAATATTGGTAAGCCACCAAGTGGTTTTATGACACAAAATAATATAGTTAGGTACGTGCTTTGAAGAGAACTCAATCGCTGTACTGTGGAGAGGAGATACAGTAATGATAACGAACATGGTGTAGAGGCTATTGTGCTAGTCGGTAAAGAGATTATAATTATTTGGACTGAGTTGAGAGCAGTAGATAATAAGTCAAGTCGATGGAGTTAAGAAGTTATTTGTTAATAACTTAATAAGTTGCCACTTGCTTGGTGATTTTTTTTCAAGTATATAACCTTGTAGAGACTTTATTTCTTTTCCTTTCTTCTCTGTTTTTAGTGTTTATGTATTCTGAGAGTGATGTGTGCACGTGAATGAGGAAGGGGCAGAGAAGAGAGGGAGAAAGAGACTCCTAAGCAGGCTTTGCACTGTCAGCACAGGGCCTTATGCAAGACTCCATCTCATGAACCATGAGATCATATCCTGAGTGGAAATCAAGAGTCAGACACTTAACCAAGTAAGACACTCAGATGCCCTGAGACTTTATTTCTTTATATGTAAAATCATGAACATTAATAATCATATAAATATGATGGCTTGATAGGCTTGATCACTGACATATGATAGATAATCTTATGGGTTTAGCTCACTTTCTTCCAAGCCCATGGGTTAGTGATTAGTGGCCTTCTCCACTGTGTGCAAATAAAGTGCGAAAATATGATTTATATCAATTAATGACAAGACTAGAGATGGAGGTCATGGAAATCTTTGATTACCTGACAAGGAAGAAAGGGGGAACAGGTCTGACGCAACCATGCAAGTCCAAAATCTAGCAAATTAAATTCCATTTGATCTTATTTTTTTTTCTTTTTAAGAAAATCTTTTTTTTTTTTTTTTCCATGAAGGCAATCTGTTTACTTAGCCATCTTGAGACTGTGTACATTGCACAGTCAGAAAAGAACATTTCCCCTCAATTCAATATACCCTTCTTTATAGCAAGTAAGTCTTCACTTATCT
The DNA here is from genome assembly GCF_003009895.1 of Hyaena hyaena. Classification (NCBI taxonomy): domain Eukaryota; kingdom Metazoa; phylum Chordata; class Mammalia; order Carnivora; family Hyaenidae; genus Hyaena; species Hyaena hyaena. Next base: position 1,330,314 of record NW_024080972.1, read on the forward strand.
ATTTAATTAGATTACAATACTTCAAAAGATCAAAATGCTTTCAGTGTCCATTAAGATGCTTTTGATTAAAATCCTTTGATTTTATGGCTCTAGAATAATATTTTTTGGTTCCATGCTCTGCCCTCCAGGCCCATGGGGGAAGATGCAACATCTCTCCATGCTTTCTGGCATGGCTCTGTGACTTCACTTGGCATCAAGGGCTCTGCCCTCCCAAACTGAGACTGAGAAAACTTGTTCCCAGGGCCTATGTGGGAGTGATGATCTCTGAATCACCTTCAGGGTCATTCATCCCTTGTTTTGTTAGCAATCTGCCTTAATTCTGTCCCATTTTCTTGTTTCTTTCATTCCCAGTGAGCAGTGTTTCTACTGGTATAATTCCAATTCTATTCCCAGCTTCTACTGACACAACTGATTTATCTTCAAGTTTATACTCATACTAATTTCCTCATCAAATGATTGTTCAACCACATCCTTAGTGTCCTCTTCAGAATAAGCCTTCTCAGTTTTTGCAACACAGAAAGGCTGAATGTCCAGATCTTCAAGTTCTGGGGGGTGGGGGTGGGGTGCCTAACAACTCCGTCAATTTATCCCTCCCCTCACATATTTTACTATAAGATGTATGGAATTGTTCCTTCAACACTTTGCTTAGAAATATTCTCAGCTAAATATCCAATTTCATTGCTTGTAAGTTTTACCTTTCACACAACAGTAAAATACAACTCAGCCCATTGTGTTGCCATTTTATATCAAGGATCACCTTTCTTGAATTTTGCAATAGCCAATATTTCTCATTTCCATCTGAGACTTCACCAGAATGGCCTTTAATGCCCATGTTAATGATAATATTCTCTTCACGATGATGTATGTATTCTCTACAATGACAGAGGATTCCTCTATAGCTCTCTTCCTTTCTTCCTCAACAGAATTGCCTTTTGTGGGGAATAAGCTTAGTAATTCCCTGAGCCTGCACTGATGGGTTAACAAGGCACAAAGAATTACAAAACCATAGGATGCTCACATCCAAGTATGGGTAAACAAGATTAGCTAAATAGGTATAGAGAGGGTGGGGCAGAGGCCCTAGTATACAGAGAGCAGGGCAAAGGCCCCAGTATAGAACAAAGGTACATGAAATTAACAAGATTAGGTATTTAGGGTAGAAGTGCCTGCCCCCCCCCCCCCCCAATTTAGTACTATAGCAGAAAGCCACTTTCACAGGAAGGACCATATTAGGTAAACAAATAAATAGGGCTAGACAGGGCTGCAGCATGAAGTTGCCAGGAGCATAGATAATTAACAAAAGAAAGGTGTCTTGTTGACCCTGAGGGAGCTTGCTATTTCTTGTCCCCTAGACCAAGTTAGGTAAACAAAGGTGGTGCCTCATGTCTGCTATTAACAACCTTCCGCCTGGCCAACCAGCACCAGGATTTTGTTTTGTATTAACTCAAACCCTTAATCCCACATATTTTCAAGACTCCCTTTCCCTCACATTCATGAGTTAATGCTCACAGTTTCATTGTCTCTTTGAGCACATCCATCACTATGTTTAGAAACCTTCTGATCCTAATAAAAACAGAGCAAAGACCCTTAATCAGGGCTCTTATCTTTTCCCAGACATTAGTCATCTCACATTTTAATCTTGCATCCACTTTCATGCTGAGTAAGAAAGAATTTTAGACCCAGAGTCTGTGACAGTCTTTATTATTTATATTTCTATTAACTATCCCTTAAAGGCAATCTAGGCTTCTGTCAGCACCTACTTCTAAACTCTACTGTTCACTACTCAGGGCAAAGCCACTTCCACTCTTTTTAAGTACGTATTACAGGAATATTCCATTTTACACTACCAAAATCTGTATTAGGCTGCTTAGGCTGCCCAACAACAAATCATAAATTAGGTGACTTCAAAAACAGAAATTGTTTTTTTCACAACTCTAGAAGATGGAAGTCTAAGATCAAAGATGCTGGCTAACTTGTTTTCCTGGGAGAGCTATCTTCCAGACTTGTAGATGGCTACATTCTCCTTGTGCACTCCCATGACTTTTCCTTGTGTCACACACAAGGAATCAGAGAGAGTGTGTATAGCTCTATGGTATCTCTTCTTATAAAAACACTAATCTTACCAGATTAGAGACCCACATTTATGCTTCCATTTAACCTTAATTACTGCTTTAGAGTCTCCACTCCGAATACAGCTACACTGCACACTGGGTTTTAGAACTTCAACATAAATTTTGGGAGGGATCCAAACATTCAGCAACTGGGTTGCTTCTACCTTTTGACTATTGTGATATTGTTGTTGACCATGGGGTATAAATATCTGGTTCAGTCCCTGATTTCATTTCTTTTGGGTATGTGTAAAATTGCTGGATCATATGGCAATGTTCATTAATTTTTTCAACAAATATTTAAGTATTTACTATTCTACAGGCATTGTGATGTGTACCAAGAACAAGTAACTGCTGTTAAAAATTGATCTCAGATTCCTCTAAGCTTGTAAGGTCAAGACTATCCCCTAAGGCAAGAATACCATGTATTTCAATTTCTCCAGTAGAAACAGCCAAAAGTAACAAGACATTTTAATCTTAATAGTGTCCTTCTTTGGATCATGGGCTTCATGGTCACATTATCTAAAGGCAATTTCTAAACTTCAGGTCCTTAAAATTATTTCACCTGATATATTTGCTCATAACTCTTTACTCAAGTAAATGTTCAATCACCAGAGTGGTATTCCATTCTTTAAAATAGCTTTTGTAAGGTTTAATTTATTTATTTGAGAGAGAGAGCTTGCTCGTGCACAAGTGTAGGAGGGGCAGAGAGAGAGGGCACAGAGGATCCAAAGCAGGCTCTGTGCTGACAGCAAAGATCGTGATGCAGGGCTCGAACTCTCCAACTGTGAGAGTGTAACCTGCGCCAAAGTTGGAGGCCTAACCTACTGAGCCCCCCAGGAATCCCTTGGCTATTCTATTTTTATCATTTTTAGAATTTCAGGGATTTTTCCTATTAATTAAATATCATTGATGCTAAAGCTTAAAGTGAACAGAAAGTTATGAACTGCAAATCTAAGGAAGCAGAGAAAGTCAAAAGTAAGAAAAGGGACAATGATGCCCATGTGGTTAAGAAGACTGTAGCTTTAGTATTTCCCCTTATATCACTTCCTTTATCTTTTGTTTTATTTCACTATGATAGGTCTTAAGAGAAAAGAATTAAAAGCATGATTTTGGAAACATAAGCTCATCTGTCACACTATCACTTATGAAACAGAAACATGAACTTCACTTTAATCCTACAACAAAATAACTGCAAATGAAGAAAGAAATTTAAAAAACAGACCAAAAATTGAAAAAAGTAAAATCAATTATATAATTTTGATGGGGGAATACCCCTTTAAACCTAGAATCAGTTGAAGTAATATTGCTAAATAATGAATATATATGCCAGCATAAAATTAGTTAAGAAGGAACAAAATAATATTCATTCATGATACATCCACTTATTGAAATCTAATGTAAAAAAAAAAAAAGAAAAAAGTCATAGTCTGTCTCATAGCATAAACTAGAGGGTAACAGACATGGACACAGCCATGTCTGATATGGGTTAAGAGAGAGAAACAGAGTTATATAACTTTGTATCTCCATCTATATTTTAGAAATATTTCTCATTGTAGCTTGAAAGCAATGTAGTGTTAAAATCATGTTTCACATACAATTTTTATTTTTTAACAAATATTTTTAACACTTTTTAAACAGTTATTTATTTTTGAGAGACAGAGCATGAGCAGAGGAGGGCTGAGAAGGAAGGAGACACAGAATCTAAAGCTGTCAGTAGACAGCCCGACACAGGGATCAAACTTATGAACTGTGAGATCATGACCTAAGCTGAGGTTGGAGGCCTAACCGACTGAGCCACCCAGGCACTCCTAACACACAAATTTTGTAGCTCATATTCAAACTGCTACTTTTCAAACAAAAAGGATATTTCCAATACTTTAAAATACATAAAATCTTCCTGCCCACCATTTATGGGATAGCTTCTTGGTTCATCCCTTTACATATAAAGTCTTAGATTTCTACTACTAAGTATCTCTTTATTATAAGATTCCTCTTGCTACTTGAGTAGTTCAATAAAATGTTTTCTTTCATTTTACTATTTCCGTTTATCTTTTTTAATGGAAGCCATCTCAACATTTGATTTGTATTTTATCCTTTTTTTAAGTATTCTTAAATATTCTATAGAAATAACAAAAGATTGATGCACTTATTAAGGTAAGCCTCAAGTTAGACTCTTTTTATTATTAAACTACATTCTTGGTCTTTTATAATATACTAATAAATGGTGACGGTGATTTTGTTGTTGCTATTAATGCTTTTTGTTTCCATTTTGCTTTGTTATTGGAGGCTATAATATAATGAAGAGACCTTTGTCAGCACATTAAAGAGACCACATTTGAATTTTCACTTTATAATTTTCCCTATTTATTTATAAATTTGATTGCTTTTTTCTTGTACTAAAGACCAATAAAATGATATGGATAACTATATAGTTATATTATCTCCTCAAAGAAATGATGCTATATAAATTGAAATAAGTGATATTATTATTTACCATTATGTGCCCTATTTTTATAAATTCAATCCATATCTTTGCTTTCCATGATGTGCTCTCTATGGTTTATCTTGCTATTTCTCCAACTATGTCTATAGTTGGCATAATATTATAAAATGTTTGTGTATATTGCATATCATCCTTGAGGGAAAATTTTTTGGCAATGTTTTTTCCAAACAATTCCGTCTCATGTAATCTGTTTCATATTATAATGCCCTAGACATATTAACCTGTATTTGTGCAAGTTAATCTAATTTGTTCATTTTGTCAATATCTTTAGATTCCCAGCATCCTCAGCAAGAACTCCCAATGAAATAGTATTGGCAGCATTTCTAAATTGGTAATAAAAATTCAGAAAATTAATAATCATCAAACTAAAAGACTTAATCTAGGATAGTTTCAAATAGACTATAGATGCATCTATTAATCTATTTAACTTGTCTGCTTTAATACTTTTATTCCCAAATAACTTGATATATTCAGAACAATATTAAATATTTATAAATGTTAAGAGACTTCTCCCCTTTGGGTTAGCTATTAAATCTATTTTATCTTGAAATGTTTTTTTTTCATATAAAGAACACATATGCTTTAGACATAAAAATATACAATGGGATAAAGAAAGGCTCTTTATTTTATTTATTTTATTTTTTTATAGTTTATTGTCAAGTTGGTTTTCATATAACACCCAGTGCTCATCCCTACAAGTAGAAAAGCTCTTTATTAAGTGGTGTGAGGAAAACTCAACAGCAACAAACAATAGGATATAACTGTAACACTTTCTTACACATATATAAAATGTAAACAAAATAGATTTAAGATCTAAATGTGACACCTGAAACCATAAAGCTCAAAAAGAAAAAAGAAAATAGGCAATGATACAATAATATTTGGATGTTAGCCTTAACAACATTTTCCTGGATATGTACCCTTGAGCAAGGGAAATAAAAGCAAATATAAACTATTGGGACTACATCAAAATGAAAAGCTTTCGGACAGAGAAGGAAACCACTAACAAAATGAAAAGGTAATCTACTGAATGGGAAAAGATATTTGTAAATGATATATCTGATAAAATTAGTATCCAAAATATTTAACGAACTTAACACACACGCACACAGACACACACACACACACAGAGAGAGAGAGAGAGAGAGAAAGAGAGAGAACTAAACGTTAGGCAGAGGACCTGAATAAACATTTTTCTAAAGAAGATATCCAATGGCAACAAACACATGAAAAGGTGCTCAAAATCACTAATCATTAGGGAAATGCAAATCAAAACTACAGTGAGGTATCACCTCACATCTTCAGAATGGCTAATATCAAAAAGACAGGAAATAACAAGTGTTGGTGAGAAGAAAAGGGAGCCTTTTGCATTATTAGTGGGAATGTAAATTGGCAAAGCTTATGGAAAACAGTATAGGCAGTTCCTAAAAAAAATAAAAACAAAAATACCATATGACCCAGTAATTCCACTCGTAGTGGAATTACATTTACCCTAAGAAAATGAAAACATAAATTCAAAGACATATATGTACCTATGTTCATTGCAGCATTATTTGTAATAACCAAGATAGTGAAGCAACCTAAATGTCCATTGATAGATGAATAGATAACAAAGAACTAATGGAATATTACTCAGCCATAAAAAGGAGATTTTGCCATGTTCAATGACATGAATGAATCTAGAATGTATCATGCGAGTTAAATAAGTTAGACAGAGAAAGAGAAAAACCATATGCATCTATTTATATTGCTAATCTAAAAAAACAAAGCAAATGAAAAAAAATAAACAAAAAACCCAGAAACACTCATAAATACTAAGAACAAACCAGTGGTTGCAGGTGTAGGTGGATGATGAGAGAAATACATGAAGGGGATTAAGAGGCCCAAACTTCTAGTTAATAAATAAGTCACAGGGATGAAAAGTACAGCAAAGGAAATAATGTCAATAATATTGTCATAACATTGTATGTTGACTACTCACTGTGGTAAGCATTATGTAATATATAGAATTGTAAATCATTATATTGTATACCTGAAGCTACACTACATTGTATGTCAGCTATACTTAAACAACAACAAAAAAATAATTTTAAAGAGAAAAAAACATATTTATATATTATACAAAGATTTTTTAATTGCTATTTGTAAATGATAAGATTATTTTTAAGTTGAAAATAACACAAAACCACTCCACTAAAACTTCTTCAGGAAAAAAATGAAATTTTATTAGAAGAAATAGGGATAGCTCAAAAAAAATCCAAGAAAAATATGTAAACAGCAAGACTGCAAAAATTAAGGCAGTAGCCATAGCATTTAGCAACAGACTAATGAATGAAGATGTCAGCATTCTTGTTTTAAATTTTGTTAATGTTTTTTATTTATTTCTGAGAGAGAGAGACAGTGTGAGCAGGGGAGGGTCAGAGGGAGAGGGAAGTACAGAATCTGAAACAGGCTCCAGGCTCTGAGCTAGCTGTCAGCACAGAGCCCGACGCAGGGCTTGAACCCATGAACTGTGAGATCGTGACCTGAGCCGAAGTTGGATGCTTAACCAATTGAGCCACCCAGGCTCCCCAGATGTCATCATTTTTAACTCTGAAATTTTACCATTAATGTGACTCATGTCCTACCTCCACTTCTCTGCTTCTCACTGTGAATTCTCAATAAAGAAATTGTTTAGCCCAGTCTGATTACATCCCGTTATCTAATCAAGCAGGGTCAAGAGGGAAGTGTCGTTTGAAAGACAAATACATAACCCACAGAGCTCTGCTCATTTGAATGAGTATGTAGGGTTCTCATAGAAGAGGTGCTGGCAACACCATCCCATCAGGCACCAATATATCTATCCCATGATAAATGCACACATTGCACGGTTGAATAATCTCATATATTTTTTTTCAGCAAATATGACTTGAAAGCTTTCTATGGGCCAACTCCTATGGAGAGAGCAGTGAGCAAGATCTGATCATCTTTAAATTCTATTGGAATTAACAGACCATAAATGAATTCGCAGATAATTAAATGGGATACTTACCTATTACAAGAAGTGCTATGAAAGGAATGAGATCTAGAGAAACTCGGTTGATGACTTCGGTTTCCTTTAGACAGGTTGTCAGAAAAGAAGCCTCTCTCAGAAATTGACATCTATTCTGAGACATGAAAGATCAGAGGAAGCTAGCCATGGGAGAGAGAAGGTTTTTCAGGCAACGGCAATATCAAGTGAAAAGCCTTGGAGGAGAAAAAGTGCATTGTGATTTTGCACAGAAAGGAGCAGAAGCTACAGCAGAATGTATGCAGAAGACAGTAGTAATAAAAAGAGTTTGGGATGGTGAACAGAAGAAGATTGTGCAAGACTTGTATATTTATATCAAAATTTTAGCCATAAATCTAATAAACTAGGCATTAAAGGAAGAGTTTGAAGCACATTGAGGTGGGGAAGAAGGCTAGTTTTCCAATAGTTCTTCCTTTCTAAAGTACAGAGAATGGATCGGTGTCACAAAAGGACGGGAAAAAGAGATATATGTTTATTGCCATAATCTGGATAAGAAGTAATAGTAGCTTTACCTGAGAAGTAACCCTTAAGATTAAAAAACAAAAACAAAAACAAAAACAAAAAACACCAAAGACGTGAAATTTATTTTGGAAGAGAAATTGACATTTGATTAGAATTGGAAAATGGAAGGAAGGGGCAAATCAAGTCTGACCCAGATTATGTGTTAGTGGTATGCTTTGCTGAGATGAGGAAGACTTGGTAGTAGCTAAATGATTGTGATGTTTTTGTTGTCCACCCAGATCAAACAATCAGTCATGACCCAGGGGTTATATTTTCCTTTAGAAATGCTTCTACCCAGAGTTTAAAGGAGGGAACTGAGCTACCCAGGCACTCTGTTTAATTACATTTTAATTCAGAAGCATGTAGAAAGTCAAAAAGATGAGGCTGTATTGACTACCAGTCCTCAGATGACCTCTGCTGAATGTGCAAGTCCGCATCAAAATTTGTTGGTACTCCTGATGTGGCATTATTGTTCTCTCTTACACTACACTTTGACATATGAATATGCCAAGACTATGATAGCTTTGTGAAGTAAAACAATAGTTCTGTTGGTTGAACATGCTACTCTCATTTTGATACTTATTTATAAATTTTCATTTTATTTGGACTTAGAAATCTTACCTACAAGTAAATAAAGATTGGTGGGGTGCCTGGGTGGCTCAGTTGGTTAAGTGTCTGACTTCCTCTAAGGTCATGATCTCATGGTTCGTGAGTTTAAGCCCCACATCCAGCTCTGTGCTGACAGCCTGGAGCTTGCTTCTTTGGATCCTATGTCTCCTTCTCTCTCTCTGCCCCTCCTCTGGTCACACACACACACACACACACTCTCTCTCTCTCTCCCTCTGTCTCAAAAATAAATAAACATTTAAAAATTCTTTAAAAAAATTATTAAAAAGGTTGGGAAGGTTAAGCTCAAGGTCGTTTAGTGATTAGTAAATTTACATGCTAAATTCAATACCTGGACCATAAAAATCAATGTGCATTTCACTACAACATACTTATCTTCTTTCTAAAATTCCACTCTAACCACAGGGAAAAAAAAAAAAAAAAAAAGAAACAACTCCTAACAAGTCAGAACTATTCCATCCTGCTTAGGTGATTTGGCTTTAATATGTTCCGTACTTTACAGAACAAAGTACTATTGTGATATATTCAGATAATAATACAGAAATGAGTTTGGAAGTGTTGGAAAAAAGTTCTTGCTCTGAGAATTTCTGCTTAACAAACCTAAGACTATTACTTAAATGTCACATTCTTCGAAGGATACTCAGATATCTTTACAGCTGTAAAGTTGGAAATAATTATAGTTGTATAAATAAAAACTCTTCTCATGCTTCAGTTAATTTTAATAACTATAATTCATAATAAGTGCAATACAGCATGGGATTCAAATAACATAAATTCATGCCTTCTTGCCTAGGAACATTAAAAGGCCATGAGGCAGTGGGGGAAGCATTTATTAAAATTGAAGAGAAGATTGGATATATGAATTTGCTTATATGTATATGCATTACAATGCTTCACATTAGAAGATATATCAACCAATACTATTTTCTTTATACATGTAAAAGAAAAGTGGAATGCTTGAATCATTGTTTTTATATTGGGAAGAAAAAAAGTGAATCCCATTTCAAGGTAACAATAACTGAGGTTAAGTTAAAGTTCAAGCTCTCAGCTCACTACCCCCCTAATTTTCTGAATCCTAATTTTCTTAACAATGAAATGATTTTACCTTATTTACATTATTGTATAATGTTGTATTAAAGATTGAATAGAATGTATACCTTTGTGATTTGTTAGATAAAAACATCATATAAATATAATTACTATCTACTGTGCTCCCTGAAATAACACATTCAAATTTAAAATATATATTTTTATCTTAAATATAGTCAAGGTGTATTTGAAAGCTAAAAAAGTCAACTTCAAAATGCAAAAACATGAAAGCAATTAATTCTATTTCAAATCTTGTGAGATCCAGCTTAATAGTAGTTAGAGGCAAATGCATACCTTCTGATGAAAATATTTCAACACCAGAAAAAGTGAAAATTGCTAAACTAAGAATTCAAATCAAAATTTAAAAATAAATAAAAAATAAAGAAATAATAAGGAGAAAGCCATAAATTAAAGAAATACAACACAAAGGAAAAGGAAGGTAGAGTAATATGGAAAATTAAATTCACAGAGTAATGCTCTATTACATTGAGTAACTTTAAGTGTAGGAAATGGAGGAAGTCTTTTTTTTTTTAAGTATTATTTAAATGAACTGAAGTGGGGGAAATTCTGAGTCCAGAAAAAGAAATAAAGTATAATTAATTTACTAAGTTTACAGGTATTTACTGGACACCTAATATGTGCCAGGCACTACTCTAGCACTTGTTTACAACAGTTAAAAAAAAAAAAAAAAGATAAATATCTCTTAAGAGTGTTTATTGCACTAGGAAAGATTGCTAAGCAAAATTAAAAAGTAAATAATTAGTACATTAAAATGTAATGAGTGTTCTGGAAAAAAAAAGTAACTCAATGAAGCATGATAATGTTTTCAGGGGAATGGAGATTATAATTTTAAACAGAGCAAAGAGAAAGGCCTTATCTTTCTCAAGTCAGTCTCATTCGGAAAAATACAAAATTACTCTTAGGTTAATTTTTCCATCATAATCCAGATGTAAATATCCAATTGCCTACTTGGCATTTCCACTTGGATTTTTACTTAATATCTCAAATTTAAAGTATCCAAATCTATATAGAATGAACATCAAAATCTGCAGCAACTTGCCACTAAAACTGCTTGACCTTCCGTTTTCATCAGTAAATGGCAATCCCAGACTTTAGGTTGTTTAGAACAATAAACAATAGGAAGATAAGTAAATAAAATCCTTCAGAAATCCTTGTTTCCCTCTTTTTCTAACAAAGAGCACCAAATCTGGTCAAAAAAAAAAAATTCTCTCAAAAGCAAAGTCAGAAATATCAAAAGCACTTATGTGAGTATTTAATAGATCAACACATAAATATGTGTATGTGCATATGTGTATGAATACATGTACATAAATACTTATACCATTATTTACTGGATCAAAGAAATATCGATGTATTTACCACATAATATATCACTATTTTACTTTTAATTATTTATCTCTGTATATACGCCATAAAACGTACATGTGTGTTTATGTGATGTGTGTAACTAAACAGAGAAAACTTGAATTTGTTTTAATAGACATCTTTAGGGCACTACAGCTCCCTCTGAAAATCTACATTTTTTTTAAGCACATAATAGTGCTTATGAAAGTTGCAATGATGTACATAGAGAGTCCATAAACGTGAGAGAATAAATTTCTATTGTATAAGAAAAAATATTGCAATAAATCACATATCAACATGTTTCAAAGAACTGATAAGAAAAATAGTACTAAAGAACATGTATTTCAAAATTTTAAATGAATATTTAGTTTATCGGTGAGTAAAGTCAAAAATCATAAAGTCTAGTAGGAAAGACAATCACTGAATGATAATCACTATAACAAGTGAAATTTGTGCAGTGTAGCTGAAATACAAGAAATGTATATTTTAAACACTTACTTTTTTTAAGTTTATTTATTTTGAGAAAGAGAGAGATAGAGAGAGAGAGCAAAAGTGGGGAAGGAACAGAGAGAGAGGGAGAGAGAGAGAGAGAGAGATTCCTAAGCAGGCTATGCACTGTCAGTGCCAAGCCCAATGTGGGGCTTGAACCCAAGAACCGTGAGATCATGACCTGAGCTAAAACCAAGGGTTGGCCACTTAACTGACTAAGTCACTCAGGTGTCCTTAAACATTTACATTTTTTTTCAAAAATTAAAAAAAAAAATTAATGTTTTTTAAATTTATTTCTGAGAGATAGGGAGACAGTGTGAGCATGGGAGGGGCAGAGAAAAGAGGGAGACACAGAATCTGAAGATGGCTCCAGGCTCTGAGCTGACAGCACAGAGCCTGACTCGGGGCTCGAAACCACAAACCGTGAGGTCATGATCTGAGCCAAAGTCAGACACTTAACCGACTGAGCCGCCCAGTAGCCCCTAAACATTTACATTTTTAAGAAGAATCAATAAACTTTAAATTAGCCATACCTTAAGTCATAAAAGTTAGCAGAAGAATAGCAGTATATATCTATAGATACAGTACTAAACAGTAATTAAAGACAGGACATACCTCATCAACTATAAAATATGGATTCAATAGAAAACAGAAACAAAAGTTGATTTTTGAAAAGCTATTAAATTTGAACAAAACAATAATGCTAGTATACAGGCAAGTCATAACCATAAAATAAATGTAAATATTCTCAGCAAAATATTAAAGTATATTCAGGCATTATTAAGGAATATAATTTCTTATTGTGCATTATTTCAAGTATACAAATTTATTTCAGGGTTAGGGACGTTTATTGTTCAAAATTAAAAAATTAACGTCATTCAGTGTATCACTCAATTAAGAGAGAAACTCTTAATTGCCAAAGGTATCTTTGATCTAATTTGAAAGTCATTATAAACAACTCCTTATAAAACTTGTTGGAGGCCGGCTCAGGAATGTCCAGGGATCCCTGAAGGATGGACGGTGTCGGCGAGAGAGAGAGTGAGAGAGCCCCGAGATCCTTTCTGATCACCAGGCAGGCATCTTTATCCTGTCGGTTTTGGTGTCTTTATTTATAGGTCAAAGGTTAATATGGCATCAGAAAACGGAATTTTTACAATGGATAGCTCTTTGTGATGTTTTTGGAAAATGTACAGAAACAGGTTTTACAGAAGAAGTATTCCTGCAGAACTTTCCCAATTATAGTGAGGTTAAGTAACTGAGAAAATAACAGGGTGTTCACATTTTAATAACACTACGATTAAGTCATAGGTTTGTAGACACTCTTATCCATCCTCATCACACCTGCCAGGGTAAGGGAAGGTGTTTGTGGAATGTAGGCCTTAGGGAAGGGGCTGCTATACACCATCAGTTAGCAAAGGTGTATGTACTAACTTATCTTCTGCCCTTATCTGTTCCTTCTCTCTAAGTGAGGCTCTTTGTCCCCAGGCAAGACTTGATTTTCCAGTTATATTCTTTACGGCACCGGAGAGCCAACCATACCTTTAAAGAGTTTAGCTCATTTCCAAAACATAGAATAGCCTCTTCGAGGGTGTTTACCTTTGTGTCTAGTTTTATGATTTCTTGAATAGCTAGGGCATGAGAGACATTTTTGGTTAGATGATTACATGTTGATCTGTATGAATATCTTGGACTAACGCAATGGTAGAAACAGAATTGTACATGTAAAGGTCAATCTTTTATAAGTGAGGGTCATTAGCCTATTCATAGCTCAAGGGAAAGTATGGAGGGAAATAGGACCTTCTGGAGACACGATGTCTGTTCCCATAATCAAAAGAAGAAGTTCCCACAATAAGTTCCTTCACAAGGTGCAATCATCATACCAGGGCTGGAATAAGGGGACAAGTCACTCCTGATATTGATCAACAAGGTACCTTAGGGGTCAGTGCTCAAGCAGAAATAATTGAGTGGGGGTGGATATTGGTCGTCATCTGATTGGCAAGAGACCGTGCAAACTTGCCTTAACCTCACCAGGAGTGTTCTCAACTAGTGGGCTCAGAATGGCTCCCAACAAAAACTCTTACCAAATTATAATAAAGTGGTACCCCCTAACTTCATAAAAGGCATCTACAAAGCCTCCTGCAAACATCGTCCATTTCTTCTTTTCAAATGGATCAGTTATTTAATCAGATTCTTTGTAAAAATTTGGAACACCAATTTGTGAGGATAAACTCCATTTGTGAGAGAAAACAAAGTGGAGGTGGCCCTGAAGCTAATAAACACCCTTGAATATTGGCTGAATTTGAGAGTCTACAGCTTTCTGGTCAATCTCATATTTCTCCTTCTCTGTGTTGAAGATCTCATGTTCCTGGTGTCTGGATTTACACAGTTTCTCCTTCTTTAAGTAAGCATCAATGAGATGTTTTGGGATTTTCACTCTGAGGATATCATTTTCAATGGAGGCCAATTATGATTGGCCTGAGGTCCAATCATAAGTAGCAAGCCACTGGTCAATTGCTTAAGGAAAACCACCCTCTTGCCTTCATGTGCCCAGTGAGGATGATCAAAATGGTTCCGGAAGTGACACTAGTTCACGGTTTTCTCACAGGCTGCCTGAAAGGTTTTTTTTCCCCTGGCTCAACAGCTTTCAAGGCAAGTCTTCAGTAGGATAATACCTAGGAATTTTACAAACTTTAACCACTCCAGTCCCCACCAACTGGTTTTGTTTTGGGGCAGTACTAAGAACCTTCTTTTTCTTCTCAACCTTGCATTTAGCTGCTGAATATTTCCTCTTATACATAGGCTTTCTGGAATACATAGCTGACCAGAAATATCTACCAATTCCTCTGACTAGGACAGGATTTCGGCTGTAGTGGGGCTTACCCATTGGCATTTTAACCTTGAGGGTACCTTATTAACCTTGCCATAGCATCAGCCTTTTTGGCTTCAGGGTACTTCTCCTCAGTATCTTGCTTCTCAGATTTTTCCACCACCATCTTGCAGGATGGGAAAGAGCAAATATCATTCATTTTGAACACTAAACATCTTCACTTAAGATGAGGAATGTGACAAGGATACCCCCAAACAAGTGATTCTATTTAACACTGAAGTGAAAGAGTTAGTCAACCCAAGTAAGCAAGAAATATAAATAAACTATTTTAAGAATTGAAAATTGGATATTTGCTTCAAGCTATGTTGAAGTAACACAAAAACATTAGCCCATCCATCTTAGAAACTAGAAAGCAAACAAAATATTTGAAACAATAGTTTTCAAGCATTAAACAAGCCAGTGAAAGATAGTGGTCCTTTAGAAAAGGAAACAAAATAAAGGGAGCTCTAGGGTTGCTCAAGATCACATTCTGAAAAGAATTTCAGGGATAAAGAACTTAAAAAAGTTAAAATTTGGTGTTCAGTTTTCAAAATTATGAATAGGAAAATGTCAGTCATCACAGTTGCTATTCTATATTGAAATGTAGACCCTAGTGGATACTATTTTGTAGACTAAGATTTGGAAAGAGGAAACAAAATGAAAATAAATAAATAAATAAATAAATAAATAAATAAATAAATAAATGAAAAACTTAAAAACATAAAATAGAACTGAATAAGAGAAAACTATAGCATACAATACTATTCCTTAAAACCAGCCATGACTTATTAGTAATAACTAAAGGATAAACATGTCTCATTAATCATATGTACCTAGAATAACTATAATAATACATATGTAAGGCTCTGTATGAAAATTAAACTTTATTACAGGGACTAAAAGTCCAATAAATAAAAAGATGCAATATTAATTGATATAGAGACCTAATGTAAAGAGCCAATTACTTCTCAATCCATTCTCAGTAAATCAATGCCAATAAAAACATCAAGATGATGCTCAAATTTATAAGAAACATTCTTTACAAGGAAAATATCTTAGAATCAAAATATTCTTTCAGGAAAAAAGAAAGAAGGAAAATCAATATTTAATATCCATAATAATTATGATAGTGTGGTGTTTGCAATGGAATAGAAAAATAAATGTAGCTAGAAGAAATAGCATTAGCATTTTCAAATCAGACCAATGCACATATGGAATTTGACATGTAATAAAATGAGCACTCAAATCAATGGGGAGGGGTGTAAGAATGTTTTTTCAAACTATTCTTGGACAACTGGCCATCTAGTTGGAAGAAAAACAAAATACACATAGAGGATCCTTGCATCTCAGTATTGATACACACACACTCAATTACATATTTAATATATAAATGCATATATTCTGGTTAAAGATTAAATGTAAAAACCAAACACAAATTTAGAAGAAAATATCTTTTTGCTAGTGGGAAAAGAAAAAATATTTTAAAATCATAGAAATTCAGAAAATTTTAAAAACTGGATACATTTGATAGGAATTCAAAATATATAAGTTTTTATAGGGCTAAGAAAACCATAAACAAAGTATAAAAAAGATGTGTATGTATCATCAAGTATATGTATATATGTAGAGTGGATTAGCATTTGAATTGAAGATAGAAAAACATAACAGAAAAAATAAATAATTGAAAACATATGAACAGATCATTTACAGAGTAGGAAACCTGACTGGCAATAAACAGAAGAGCATTTGCTCAACCACGTTACTATTGAGGAAATCCATGTTAAAACACTGCCATATCATTCCAAATCTACCAGACTGCCAGTAATCAAAAGTTTCATGAATATCAAGTGTCTGGGCAATGCTGTGTGAGATCTAAAATTGGAAAGCAACTTGGCAATATCTGGAATAGCTGATGGTGCACATGTCACATGAACCAGTCATTCCACTTCTAAATATATGTTTTAGTAAAAAGCTTGAATATGCATCTAATGAGACATTCAAAGGAATGTTCACTGAACCACTATTTACAGTGGTGTGGTACTTTAAATGTTACCACTAGGCAAACAGATAAAGAAAATGTGGTATGTAGCATATTTCAATTTAACAATTAAGATGAATGAATATGGTCTGCATGTATTAACTGTATTTATATAAAAATTTTGAATGAAAGGAGATCAATTCAGAAGGAGATGTGCAATGTATGAGAGAACTGATGAATATTTCAAAGTGTATTGTTTGTAGATATGTAATAGCTAAATATTAAAGCCTGTGTGGAAATATTGCACATAATCTTGGTGAAGTCATTATCTCTGAGGAGGAACAGAGGGAAAGGGAATCAGAGCTGCCAACGGGCTTCAAGCTTTATTGTTAACTGTTTCTTTAAAGCAAAAGATCTGAAGCAATCCTGGAAAATTTGTGAAGTTTAAATGCATTATTGGTACATTTAAGATATGTCAAATTTGGGGCGCCTGGGTGGCTTAGTCGGTTAAGCGACCGACTTTCGCTTAGGTCATGATCTCGCGGTTCGTGGGTTCGAGCCCCACGTCGGGCTCTGTGCTGACTGGCAGCTCAGAGCCTCGAGCCTGTTTCAGAGTCTGCGTTTCCCTCTCTCTCTGACCCTCCCCTGCTCACGCTGACTCTCTCTCTCTCTCTCCTAGAAAAAAAAAAAAAAAAAAAAAAAAGATATGTCAAATTTTGGGGCGCCTGGGTGGCTCAGTCGGTTAAGTGTCCGACTTCAGCTCAAGTCATGATCTCGCTGTTCCTGGGTTCGAGCCCTGCATTGGGTTCTGTGCAGGCAGCTCAAAGCCTGGTGCCTGTTTCAGATTCTGTGTCTTCCTCTCTCTCTCTGTCCCTCCCCTGCTCATGCTCTGTCTCTCTCTGTTTCAAAAATAAATAAAAACTATTAAAAAATTATAAAATATGTCAAATTTTAAGAGGTGAGTTAGATAAACATCAATGAAGCCTTCCCCAAAACACTCAGGCAGTTAATGCTTTAGCCTCTGCCAAACCATTATACTGTAATGTCCTCATTTACTGTTACAAACGAGAGGATAAGGAAAGATCTAGATTGCTTTTCATTCTTCTTAGTACTGTATCTAACTTGAATCTGGCCTTTAATTTGGCTGATCAAATAATTAAATAAGGGAATTTTTATTTTTTAATACACTACTGAGAAAGCATTTTAACATTTCAGTGAGTTAGAACTATAATAATTTATTAATAATTTATTGTCTTCCACAAACACAAACATACACATATCAAGCAATAACTACACATAAAATCTGTGGGTGGTTTTATATATATATGATACATATGTGATATAAACTTATATCACATACACTCAGACACAGAAGAATGTATGATTAAATGTCTAAAATATCCAAGGAAAGTAGAGAATCCTCATTTTTATTCTAGGAAAGCATATGAAAAAGTAAGTAGACCACCAATTAAAATATTTACCTAATTTTTTGTTTTGTAAATTGGGGAAAATTGATATATATAACTTTTCCCAATCTTATGAATTCAAAGGAACTTAGAACATATTTTGACTGTATCACATGGCATATTCCTGTATTCATTCAATTGAACAAAAGATTGTTTTAGCCAAAAACACTTCAAATAGTATATTTTGATGGAAACCTATCTTCCCAGAAATAAAAAGATTTTTAGAAAAATGACTAACTTGTAAGAAACTCAGAAATATTGGGGACCCTGGGTAGCTCAGTAAGCTAAGCATCCAATTTCAGCTCAGGTCATCATCAAATGGTTCGTGAGTTTGAGCCCTGCATCAGGCTCTGTGTTGACAACTCAGAGCCTGGAGCCTGCTTAGGATTCTGTGTATCCGTCTCTCTCTGCCCCTCCCCAATCGTACTCTGTCTTTCTCTCAAAATTAAACATCAAAAAAATGAAAAAGAAAGTCAGCAATACTTATTTTGTATTTTTTAAGTGGGTTAAGACCATTCAATAATAATTCCTTAGAATCTCCTAAGGTAAGTACTTCAAATTTTGTGCAAAATAATCAAATCAAATAAGGAAGTTTAATGTCAATAAAAATATGTGAAGGATACCACTGATTGAAACAATCATTTCCACATTAAAGTCAATAATATTCCTGCCGACAACTCTTAACTAAAAATTATTTTTATTTTTGTTATATACACACACACATACATACTGATAGATCACAATACTATTTAAATAATGAAACAGTAGATTTCACTACCATTAATGATTAATTGCCTTGCTTATATATTTCATAATTCCAATGCTTAATTTTGTATGTTTCATGCTACTTTATTAAATTAGTTATCCCTCAACCACTTTTAAAAGTTTCTTGAGAGCACTGTTTTATGTTTGTGTATGTCCAACACAGTGCCTATTACATGACAGGTATTTAATAAAGAGTTGTTATATGAGTGTGCCACTGTACAATGGGTTAAGTAGGTACCTGTGCAGTTCATCACAATCCCCACACAATAATTCATAGAACTTTATGAAATTTTCATTCTCAGAAGATTTGGCTTTGCCTTTGGTAAGAGAAAAATAATATTGTTATAGTATTCCAAAATAAGCCTTTAGATTAGTATCTAATTTAAGATTGTAAATAATGAATTAAGAAAAAGTGTAATAGATTATACAAAATGAAAGAACACAACTTAATTCAATTTTGCTGATAATGCTTCTTTCACATATTCTATAACATCAAATAACAATACAGTTTCTTTATATATATACTCACATAAATGCAAACGTTTGAAAGCCTATTTGATATCAACCCTTATGTTACTGTATCAATGCCTCTAGCACAGGACACAATAAATAGTAAACATGGATCATTTGTTGATTAAGTGGTTAAAAATCATTAAATTAATTGGTTAATGGGAAATCTCCAGCCCTAGGGTATCTGTCTTCTTAAATAAAACTACCTGGTTATGTTATTATTTTTCCATTTATATATTAACTCTCAATTTAGGTATTATATTATTGGTCCAATTTGGAAAATTATTTTTAAGTTATTTAATTTGCATTGATGAGCCTCATTTCCATGAGGTGAATATCATTATACAATCATTATTTACTCTATTGAATCTTGTAGGCTTATTTTACTATGTTCACTCGTAAATTGATTGATTCATATATATTTCTCTGTTGTAGAATCCAATGAATACAGGGTCTTAGTTATTTAACATAACCCAGTTACAATTTTCCAAATATAATTAATGTAAAAGATAATTACATTGCCTGCGAAATATTACATTTTAAGTTTTATTATATACTAGACAATGTTTGGAAGTTTTACCTATACACACCATTATTTCTTTGAAGGAAACAGACCATGTTTCTGCAAATATTGCCACTCTAACCAACTTCATTTTGAAAAGCTTTGGTAGTTCTAGGGACATTTTCTCAAAGAAAAATTGGAATTTAATTAAGAAATTGTGATAATAAAAGTAGTATAAGTAGGGGCACCTGGGTAGCTCAGTTGGTTAAGCATCAGACTTCAGCTCAGGTCATGATCTCGTGGTCCATGGGTTCAAGCCCCGCATCAGGCTCTGTGCTGACATTTCAGACCCTGGAGCCTGTTTCAAATTCTCTGTCTCCCTCTCTCTCTGCCCCTTCTCAGATCGTGCTCTGTCTCTCTCTGTCTCAAAACTAAAGAAATGTTTAAAAAATTATAAAAAAGTAGTATAAGTAAATAACTATTAAATAGCATTCTCCATCTTTCAAAGTAATCTTATTTAACTGTCTTATTTAATACTCAAAATAGCCTGCAGGGATGGATGAGTAGGAAATTCCAAAAGGACAGAAAGTAAAAGGGAATGATCTGAATGGTTCTTCCTGAGGCATCTTCAGAAGTTGGAGCTAACTTAAGTAAGTGCATTGGCAGGTTCCCTGCCTTCCAAATGGCCTTCTAGAAACCATGAAGGATTTGTAATGGAGATGGCTAAATGTTGCTATTACTCTCCAGGATTCCATTCCTTACTGCAATGATTGCTGAATAATTTTTGCTCCTCAGTGGGTCCACAGTAGTATGTGTTGGTCCATATCCAAGTCCTTAGGCTTAGGGTACTAGAGAGAGACATGAATTTATTTATACTTGGCATTTCACCATCTGCTCTCATGCTTCTTGGCTTGGTCTGCCCATAATGACAAACTTTTCAGTAAGAAATTGTAGGGTTTGCCAATGATTCCCTTGATCTGTTTCCTAGTCTCAAAATAATTTCTAGGGACCAGATCCTGAACATAGTTAAGCTATTTATAGTGCAAAAGAACAGTACTGTATTCATTTCCTCATCACCTATAATATTCTTATTAAATATTTCTTAAATGAATTTTTTTGCTTAATGATTGTATAAAGAACAACGGTTTCATAGCAATTATTCTGAAGGTTTTCATGCTGGAAAAGATCCAGATGAAACCTGAATATCAATCTATTACCCAAATGTTTTCAAAATTGTCTGGCACTGTCTCCAGAATATGTGACTAGGACCAGAATTTTAACCATTTGTTGACCTACTTTTTGAAATACATGTATTCATTTATTCCACAAATATATACTGAGCGTTTCTAAATACTAGGCATTATACTAGGACTTAAACAAATCATTATACATCAGCATTTTGAATACAGTTTACTAATTGTACTATACTAATATCCATAGAGGTCACAGTAGCTATTAAAGAATACAGTGCTTGTCAATATCTCGAACTTTTTTTACAGCTTCAAACTTCCTTGACTTCCTTTTGAAATAACACACAAAAAAATAAACAGCCCTTGATAGATCTTTAAAAAATGTTTCCATTTAAATGGAACAACATCTTGCATCTTGGACTCAGAAATCATTCATTCTTTTGCTCAATTAGCACAGCAAGCAAGATCCCATGTTTAATTAAAGTTGCATTGATGTGCCTTGGTTCTATAAAAATTTAATCTTAAGGTTTTTACTGATATTGTGGATTTGGAAAATTATCAGGGAAAGCTTGGCAAAGTGGCATAGAACAGACTGCACTTTAGAAGTGGAATTTAACTTTTATGGCATCTAATTCAACCTTCCACCCCCTCCTCTTTTTACAGATGAGAAAACCTAGGTTCAGAAAGGTCAGGCAATTTATCCAAGTCAGTGGCAGAATATGGTTTATAACTGAAGTTTCCTAAAATCAAACTCAGTGTTTAATTAGACTGAGTTGCCTTCTGTGGCATTTATCTATCCAATATTTGCTTGGCCTAAGCCCATCCCTTCACCCACTCACAACTTCTCAGTTTCCACACCTTCATTTGGAGGTGATTCCTTACTGGATGAACCTCTCAGTAGAATAATTCTCACCACCCTTTTCTACTGTCTTCCATAAAGAAAGCTCAAGGGATCTTATCATTAACCATCCACAGATACATTCAGAGAACAGGAATATGATCATCAAAACTTTGTAAATCAATGAAACACTACTCCAATGTAGCTTAATTACTAGTATAAAAACAGAAGCAACTTTTGGTTGTCAGATTTAATGCAACACTAACCATGGTCTCAGATTCTATTCAGCACAAACAGCCAGCATTGGGCCAGATGCTTCCTTTGAAAGAACCTACATGTGAATGCCCTAAATATGGGCATGTGAAAACCCGTAATATGTGCTGCCCAATATCAGAACCTTTCTTGGTCCCTATTTATATTCCAAGTATGGTGAACTGGACTCCTATGAAAATTTCACATCCTACTTCACAATTTCTGTTTTTCTCTTTCTTTGTCTCTCTCTAAATCTGATAGTGCTTGAGCAAAATATGTTTTTAAATCTCTCTCTCTCAGTGGTAAGATATATATAGACAAAAAAGATGAGATGCCCTATCAGGAAGTCTCTGCACATTAGAAAAACAGAAATACTACTAATTCCAGATAGTACTTCCTTGCACTGAAATCATCCACTTTTTTCTGGTTTTAAATAAAACATTGTTTTAAAAAATTATGAATTTCTATGGATGATAATAAATGAAGTGTAAACAAACAGCATAAACAGTGTATCATAATAAAGACAAAATAAATTCATTATTTGTATTCAATTTTTTTCTTTTAATTTATCTATGAACATTTGTTAACTTTCCAGGGCATGTTGACATTGTTCTAGACATCAATAGGTGAATGAGATAAGAAATTCTTAATGAAATTCTAAATTTCTTTCTGCCAATAATAAGAGCAATAATAAGAAAAATAAAATTAATGCTCAATAAGGATTTATGGTAAGATATAATGTGATCCTTCTCAAGAATCTGTATTATTTAGCATGCTTAAGACCATGTCAAATCCAACTGAATGTCTAGCATTACAAACTACCCATCAAAAGAAAAGAGGAGCATGATTAAAGATCTATCAATTGTTATGATCTTCATAGATAAAACTTCACATCTGCCTCACTCTTTGCAGTTTTCATTGGTATATACAAATTCATTTTAAAATATAAGATTTATGGGCTCATATATAGTAGAGTCATGAATTAATGAGGCTTTAGAATAATGGGAAAATAATGGTTAAAGAAAGGCAATTACCTATTTACTTTTTTTTTTTTTTAATCTCATTAGCACACATGGAGAGTCTTCATACTATCCAGGCACCGTATCTTCACATTAAGGTATTTAAGAATACATGTTTACACATTTACTTCCCTTCCTTTCTTCTTTCATTTGCCTGTCCTTTCCTTTACTCTCATCTCCTTTCCTTCTTTTTCTCCCTCTTTCTTTCTCACTTTTTCTTTCTGTTTAGATACGATATAATAATCAACTACTCTAATTCCCACTGAGATATATAGATAAGGAGAATGAGCGATGATGTTCACCAAAAAGAAACTTTATGCAAGTGGTACATGTGGCAGATCTGAGAAAATAAAAGCTGAAGGAAAAGTCAACTTCAGTCTACAACTCCAAACTGGGCAGGTAAATAAAATGACTGACAGGCACTGACCCAGGCATGGTGGAAAGAGACAGATGTTCATTTCTACTTAAAGGATGCAACAAAATGAATATTTTCTAGAGCTTTAATACATACTATTTCACAGATAATTGCACACTTCACTTAAAATTAACACAAAAGTAAAAACTATGAATTGATAACCCAACAGACACTAAGAAAAGAAAAACAAAATAAGGCTGCCATTCAGAAATCAAAGTTGAACTGAGTCTTAAGGCATTGAAATGCATTATAGATTTCAGATTGTTTCAAGAATTAAGTGCATTTTCCTTTTTCAGTGAAAGATCTGAAGATGATTAGATGACAGTCTGTGACAGTCTGTGAAACTAAATAAGGAAGTGTTTCTTAGAGTCTATCTTCCAGGAAGAATGCATTTAAGATTTTATATATAGCCTGGAAAAAAAAGTGTGAAATAATTCTTTTAGCATTAAGCTCTACTCTCCAATGTTTATTTAAAAAAAGAAAAAATTCTATCAATATTTTTGACATTTACTTATAGGTTGGACATTTTCAACAAGTAGATAAGTAGGCTTTCAGCCACTATGTTTTTCCAAGTAATTCTCACCAGTCAGCACTCAAAAGAAACAAACAAACAAAAGGGCACCTCACTTACTGCCTTTTAAGTGGTCTTTAATCCACAAGCAGTTTTAAATTTTATGATATCTCAAAATTTGCAGGCTGAACACAGAAATCATCATGTAAATATTTAATCCCTATGTGTGCATATTTGTACCTGAGTATTTAGTAAACAATGTAGTGGAGTCATAATTAGAATGTTCTCAATAGTGTCCATTAAAGTGAATTAGTAATTATTTATGAGTATGCTCCATTAACAGAACTTAGAAAGAAGTTTTATATCATTGTTGTTAATGTTTCAAATAGAAAATCAGTAAAGTTAATTCAATAAAAATTTGAGTTCTCAAGCAATTTATTGAATCAAAGCTTTTTGAAGTTAGTCTTTCAATGGTCAAATATTTGACTTTATACAGCTGTCCCAAATGCAATTTAAAACATCAGTATTAAAAATAAACTTGTTTTTTTTTTTTTTTTTTTTTTTGGTAGTGTTATCAATACATACTTTGGTGTATTTTGGTGTATTATTTTCATGGAACTCATTTTAAACTATTTAAAATAATGTATGATCAATTAATCTACAACTAAGAAGGCATGAATAAATGAAAAGGAAAAGTAAGTCTCTTCAATAAATGGTTTTGGGAAAACTGGACAGCTACATGCAAAATGATGTAACTGGACCACTTTTGTACACCATACACAAAAATAAGCTCAAAATGGATAAAAGACCTACATGTAAGACCACAGATCATAAAAATCCTGAAAGAAGACATAGACAGTAATATCTTGAACATCAGCTTTAGCAATTTTTCTGGATATGTTTCCTCAGGCAAGGGAAACAAAAGTAAAAATAAACTATTGGAGCTACATCAAAATAAAAAGTTTTTACACAGTGAAGGAAACAATCAGCAAAATGAAAAAGCTTGCTGAATTGGAGAAAATATTTACACATGATATGTCTGATAAGGGGTTAATAACCAAAATATATAAATAAAGAACATATACAACTCAACACTAAAAAAATAAAAATAAAAACAAAATCCAATTTAAAAATGGGCAGAGAATCTGAATAGAAATTTTTCCAAAGAACACATACAGATGGTCAACAGACACAAGAAAAGATGCTCAATATCACTATTCACTAGAGAAATATAAATCAAAATCACAGTGAGATATTACCTCATACCACTCAGAATGGCAAGTATCAAAAAACAAGAAATGACAAGTGCTTGTGAGGATATGGACAAAAGAGAACCCTTGTGCACAGTTGGTGGAAATGTAAATTGGTGTGGCCACTATGGAAAACAGTATGGAGATTCCTCAAATAATTAAAAATAGAAATGCCATATGATCC
The DNA here is from genome assembly GCF_003009895.1 of Hyaena hyaena. Lineage (NCBI taxonomy): Eukaryota > Metazoa > Chordata > Mammalia > Carnivora > Hyaenidae > Hyaena > Hyaena hyaena. The sequence goes on from NW_024080972.1 coordinate 1,355,791, forward strand.
AGTAATTCCACTTCTGAGTATTTACTCAAAGAAGGAAAAAAAAAAAACCCCACACATTTGAAAAAATATATGCCGGAGGCCGGCTCTGGCCAGGTCCAGGGGTCCCTGAAGGATGGACGATGTTGGTGAGGGAGGGATGAGAGAGGACACAAGAAATTCTTTCTGGTCACCAGGCAAGCATCTCTGCCCAGGGGCTCAACTTTATTTTATAATTAAGTGTTTAGGGGACGGCACAGAAGTGGTATTTGCCTTAGACAACAATTTCTGATGACAAACTTCTTTGATATATAAGAATTTCCCAGAACATAGATTTGTAGAAGACTCCTGCATAACCTTTATCAATAGTGATTGAGGTAGGTGATTTAGATACTTACCCTAGGGGGCAGGAAGGTATCTTTAGCATACCAGACAATGTTTTTGGCATAAAAAAGGTGAAGTTAGTTCTTTGTGAGCAGGGGTCAATAGCTTGTTTAAGGAGAAGTATTAAGAAAAACAGATCTTTCAGGAAACACCTTTGCTCCCATAATCACAAAAGTTCCTCAATAGGGTCCTTCACAGGGTGCAATTCAAGGTCAGAATAAGTCACTGCCTTGTGGGGGGCTGGTGCTCCAAGCAGAAATAATTGGGTAGGGGTGGATATCTGTCCTTAACTCTAAATTAGGCTCTTTGTCTCAGGGCCAGACTCAGTTGTAACTCTTGTGTTCTTAGCCCCCTTTATTATGTAAGTCTTGGATCTGCAAGGCCCATAGGAAGAGCCTTTTGACAATCATTCACAGTGCTTTCATCTGAAATCTCTTTGGAAAAGACAGGAATATGCTTTTCCTTATGAGGAATCTGTGTGGGGAATATCGGTCTGATCTGTAGTACTGTGAAGCCTGGTCAATAACAGCAGGCTCATTTCCAACACGTAGAAGATTTGAGTCTTCTACAAATCTATGTTCTGGGAAATTCTTACATATCAAAGAAGTTTGTCATCAGAAATCATTGTCTTTGTAGTAGCAGAAGGAGATACCAGTTGTCATTTCTCATGGCAGGAGTTGTACAAATGCTGCCATTTCCTCACTGTGACTGTCATCTAGTGAGGCCAGTGCGGCTCCCAGCAGATATACACACCTCTATTTTTATTGCAGAATTATTTACCATAGCAAATATGGAAGCAACCTAAGGGTCCACTGATAGATGACTGGGTACAGAAGAGTAGTATGCTAAGTGAAATAAATCAGACAGAGAAAGACAGGTACCATATGATTTCACTTATATGTGGAATCGAAAAAACAAAATAAGCAGATACACAGAAATAGACTCATAAATACAGAGGGCAAACTGGTGGCTGCCAGAGAAGTGGGGTTGGGGAGATGAGCAAATTAGGTGATGGGGATTAAAACAAACTCCAGTTATAAAATAAGTAGGTCATGAGATGAAAAGTACAGAATAAGGAATATAGTTATTAATACTGTGATAACTTTGTATGGTGACACATGGTAGACATACTTAGCAGAGGGAGCACTGTATAATATACAGATATAAATTATACATAATATGCTGTATACCTGAAACTAATATAACAATGTATGTCAACTATACTTTAATCTCTATATTTTTGTATATGTACACACACACACACACACACACACACAAAGTGGGTCAGCAATGTATTTGGAATTGACCACGGTATATACATAATGTATGACTGCTATCTACTAATGTGGGATATTTTATCAATCGAAATAGAAGGTGAAGTTTTAAAATTTATAATTTTCAAAAAATTCACACAATAATTCAACCAGAAAATTATTTGTGATTAGTTTGATGTTAAATTACACATATTTTAGACACTGAGTTTGAGCCCCATGTCAGGCTCCTCAGAGCCTGGAGACTGCTTCAGTTTCTGTGTCTCCCTCTCTCTGCCCCTCCCCTGCTCATGCTCTGTCTCTCCCTCTTTATTTTCTCTTTATTAATAAATAAACATTAAAAAATTAAAAGAATAAAGTAAACTAAAAGATTTGTTAAGAGACAAGATATGTGAAGAATTTTACTTCTTTTTAAAAAAATTTTTTGGAGCACCTGGGTGGCTCAGTTGGTTGGGCATCTGACTTTGGCTCAGGTTCATGGATCTCACAAATCTCATGGATTTGAGCCCCTCATCAGGCTCTATGCTGACAACCAGCTCAGAGCCTGGAGCATGTTTCAGATTCTGTGTCTCCCTCTCTCTCTGACCCTCCCCTGCTCACGCTGTCTCTCTCCCTAAAAAAAAGACGAAACAAATTTTTTTCAATGTTTTCTTTATTTTTGAGACAGAGACAGAGTGCAAGTGGAGGAGGAGCAGAGAGAGGGAGACACAGAATCCAAATCAGACTCCAGGCTCTGAGCTGTCAGCACAGAGACCTATAAGGGGCTCAAACTCACAAACTGTGAGATCATGACCTGAGCTGAAGTCCGATGCTCAACTGACTGATCCACCCAGGTGTCCCAAGAATTTTACTTCTGATAGATATTTGTGAAAACAATTGGTCTAAAATATTTACAAAATTTAATACTAAATATGGAACTAAAACATCCCCCACATAGCAGAATCTGCTCAGCAGCTATAGAGAGAATGGTATCTCAATTAAGATATTATGATCTTCCAAAAAAGTTTTTGAAAATGTCAAAACTTTCTTTTTTATTTTCTATTTTAGAACGAGAGAGAGAGCAAGGGTGAGTGGGGAAGAAGAGCAAAGGGAGAGAGAGAGACACTCATAAGCAGGCTCCATGCTCAGCATGGAACTCAACACGGGGCTCTGTATCACAACCCTGGGATTGTAACCTGAGCCGAAATCAAGAGTTGGACACTCAATCAACTGAGCTACCCAGGCACCCTGAAATGTCAAAACTTTCAAATTTTGAAATGTCAAAATAAACCTCTGAGTAATATTGAAGTAAATATTTTCTGAAAACAATTAAAAATAATTTTTCCATATTGGAAATAATACATTCTTCAGTTAAATACCGTTGACACGGCACTAAAGAAACTAATTGAAGATATGTAAACAACCTAAAGATAGGACATATTCTGCTCATATTCAGAAAAATCAATGTAAATTTTTATATTTTATTTTGCTTTAATGTACAGAGATATCTGTTATTTTTATTTCCTTAGGAACACTTTAATGTTTAAAAGGTTTTTGAATTAAACTATCTTAAAAATCAATCAATACATTGTACCTATACTTAATAATACTGTATTCTACACTTAAATTTTGTTGAGAGTAGACTCATGTTGAATGTTCTTGCCATAATAATATAATAATAGTTAAAACAATCAGTAATATAATGAAATTGGACAGTCTTGTTATATATCCAGCATTTCAGTATTTTTAACAAATCAAATCCATATTCTGAACAAAATATGTAATTCCAGTCACACATAGCTTTTCAGAGACTTAACATTCCCACTTCCAATATTATTTTCAACAATTATTTAAAAACAAACCTAATATCTCTTGCCTAAAAACAATAACTACTACTTCAAGAACATGAACATGGGCCAGAGTCCTGAGTGCTTTACAACTTAATGAAATAAGCACTATTGTTACATACAGTTATAGATAAGGACATCAAGGCACAGAGAAGCTAAGTAAGTTAGTCTAAGTTCACATAGCCAGCAGGTAGATGAGCCACAAGACAAAACAAGGTAGTCTGCCTCTGTCTGCATTATGGATGACTACAGGATACTGTTCTTTATGTAAACTAGTCTTAGAATTCTGACCTAAGTTATCTCATAATTACTTCATAACTTTATCTTAATTCACTTAATTTTAAGCTTCATGACATAGGAATCAGGCTTCACAACTTTTAGCATTTTCCATTTCTCTTTCATTATGTAGTGCGTGGCTATGTTTGTTTCCTGTTGTAATCTGGCACATTTCAAGTAAGTGGATAATAACTATCAGTGGAATGATGGATGCGCCTTAACAGCTGCAATATAAGTAGACTCATGCAAATTACAAAAAGAATGTTTTTTTTTAAATGTAATTATTTGATAATTATTTTTCTGGTTTACTTTCAAAGGTCTAGTAGGGGATAGGAGAAGAAAACTATAAACAGCAATCTTTCAACCTTTCATAATTTAAGGTGGAAACTACAATGCAACTCTCTAAACTGTCCCTTTATGTATACATCATAAATACTAGCCTTACTTGAAACATTAGAGGTCATTTACTCTAATCTCACAGATGCAGGGGCACTTATGTTATAAATTTGCTTTACTCAAATTTGTATATTTGTTCCTGGTATGGTAGTTTAAATTTTTTTTTTTACAATTACAGAGATAAATATTCTTCCTTTTAATTATTTTAATAACTTTTCCTTCTAAAAAATCTTTTTTCAATGTCATAAACTTCTTTTAAAATACGGACCCTAAAGGAAGCTTATTACAGAACAGTATTTTTTTCTTTTGATTGGTCTTGCAGCATCAAAATTTTTCCTAAGGTTTTATAAAATGCCTGTCCAGTTTCAGAATACTAAGCTTGGGGCACCTGAATGGCTCATCAGGGGTTTAAGCCCAGCATCGGGCTCTGTGCTGACAGCTCAGAGCCTGGAGCCTGCTTCAGATACTGTTTCTCTTCTCTCTCTGCAGCTCCCCAACTTGCATTCTTTCTCTCTCTCTCTAAAAAATAAATAAAACATTTAAGAGACAGAGAGAGAAAGAGAGGAAAATACTAAGCTCAATAAGGCAGGGCCAACCCTCTATTTCGTTATTTGTATGAATATTTTTATTATCTTTCAATTTATACTATGTCTTTGGGATATTTCTAGGGTAGAGTAGCTGTACATTTATACAGTGCAAGTTATTTGTAACATTATTTAATTTTTATTTTTTGAGAGAGAGAGAGAGAGAGAGAGAGAATGCAGGGGAGGGGTAGAAGGAAAGAGAAAGAATCTTAAGCAGGCTCCATACCCAGCACAGGGCCCCATACGGGGCTCGATCTGAGCCTAAATCAAAAGTCAGATGACTAACTGACTGAGCCACCCAGGCATCCCTATAATATTATTTTAAATGAATACAGTTTTGGACTTCTTTATTTATGCAACAATAGCAAGAATTCTTTTCCAAATCATTTCCTCTTTTAGATCATTAACGTTCATCAACTTTGGTAGACTGAGGACTGATTATACCAGTTCATTAAGTGTCTAAAACCTCCTATAGATACATACACTTAATCAAGTAAACATGGGACAATTTCAAATTCTCATATCCTGAGGGAACCAGAGACCCTTTGGCCATAAAATATTCAAGAAATAAGAAGTCTTAGTGAGACTGAATTTGGTTCATCATGTATCTGTCATGTATCATGACACTGACTGAAAGTCTCCCAGTTATGAACTGTATGTTTGTGTTCTCCCCCAAATAATTCCCGTCTAAGTAATAAGTTATCACATTCGGAGTTAGGACTTTGGGGAAGTAAGTAGATTTTGATAAGGTCATGAGGGTAAGACATTCATGATGGAATTAGTCTCTTTATAAGAAGGAAAAGAGACTAGTGCTCTCTCTCTCTCTCTCTCTCTCTCTCTCTCTCTCACCATATGGGGATATTGTGAGAAGGCAGCTATCCCAGCCAAGAAGACATTTCCACTAGGAACCAAATGTCCAGCACCTTGATCTTAGATTTCCCAGCTCCCAGATCTGTGAGAAATAAATGTCTATTGTTTAAGCCACCCAGTCTTCTATATTTTGTTATACTTGCCCGAGCTAGCTAAAACACTATGATAAAAATAAATATACATTTGGCATTTGTTCCCAGTTCCTGACACAGAGCTTCTAAAACCCTTGGAATTTCCTCAGTGATAAGCAATGGTAAGACCATCTTTTGTTATTAATAGCAAGCCTCTTTTCACCATATCTGAATTTAGACTAATAAAATTACTCTTGGTAGACCCCTGGATAGCTTCAGGATGGGGGCTGGTTGCCAGATGAACTAATCATGTAATGAGAAGGTTGGAACTTTCAGGCCCAACTGCAAATATCTGAGGAAGGGAAGGTAGCTAGAGGTTCAATCATCAATGGTCAATAATTTAATCAATCATGCCTACATAAGGAACATATACACACACACACAGATACCCCCTAAATGATGGGGTATAGACAACCTCTGGGTGGTGAACCCATTGAGGTGCTTGAAGGGTAGCATGCCTGGAAGAGGGTGCATGGTGTAACCCTCCCCCAACCTTGTGCTATACATTTCTTTCATTTCACTATTCCTGAGTTGTATCCTTTAAAATAAATCAATACTAGTAAAGTGAGTTCCTGGATTCTTTAAGCAGTTCTAGCAAATTATCACACTTGAGGGGGCAGTTGTGAGAACCACCCAAGAGTATAGTCAGTATATCAGAAGTATGGGTGGCTCAGACTTGTAATCAGCTTCTGAAGAGGGGGCAGCCTGTGGGACTGATTCCAGAACCGGGGGGGGGGGGGCAGTGCACTAAATCCTAGCTGGTGTTAGAACTGAATTAAATGTAGGACACCCAGTTGGTGTCAAGAAAGTCAGAAAACTGGCTGTTGGGTGGATGAAAAAAATCTCAATTTGGTATCACAAGTGCTATGAGTAAAAACTGTTCAGAAGATACCTTCCCCTCCTCTTTGTTTAAATTAATTAAGCTTGCTTATTCTTTAGAATTCCATACCTCTATTCCTACCAGAAGTTGAATTTTCCACTTGAAGAATAATACAAGTAAGGGAGCTAAATTAATATCATATAATAGACAATATCTTTAATATTTACTTTCTCTCTTCTCATAGATAAAATATATCAGAAACACTTGTCACTAAGAAATGAATACTATTTTAGACTTTTTAAAATGTGAATGAAACACTTTTTATGAGTGATAAACCTTAAGCAGAAAAAGTATAATGAATGTTATTTAAAGAAAGATGCATATTTTTATAATGTAGTACTGCTTTAAATAATGATTCTCAGGTATTGAATTTATTAAAAGTTTTGTCTCAATAATACAAAATTTTACATGTTGAGGCCTCAGCCTCAGGCCTCAGCAAGAAATGAAAGAGGAAATAACAGACTTCCTGGAATGGAGACATATTTTTGGGAGGGTTGTGTTTACAAACAGCATTAGTCATGACAGGAGCGCCTCAGTGGCTCAGTCCGTTAAATGTCCATCTCTTGATTTCAGCTCAGGTCATGATCTAACCACTCATGAGACAAAGCCCCGAGTCTGGCTCTGTGTTGACAGTGTGGAGCCTGCTTGGGATTCAGTGCAGAGCCTGATGTGAAGCTCAAACTCATGAACTGTGGGATTATGACTTGAGCTGGAATAGAGAATTGCCCTCTTAACGCACTGAGTCCCCCAGGCACCCCTGCGACATTCTTATACTAAACAATCATCCATTGGTGAACTGAAATTCAAATGTAACTGAGTGTCCTACATTATCAAGCAACCCTAACTAGATCACACAGCTAGTAAATTGTGGTCCTAGGATTTGAAATCAGATCTGTAGGATCTGTGTACACTTTGTCCCCCATAATTCAATATTTTCCTTTCAGAGGAGAAAAAGATGGCAGCCTGATCATTCCTTTGCACTGTCAAAACTCAGGATTCTTCCCTATAGCTTTCTCTTGATTTATTCCTAGTATCAAATGCTGAAATCTATCGCTGCTGGCTCTCTATGTGGTTCTTGTGACATAAGAATAACCACAAGTTATTCTTGAGAATAACTCATCCCAAACACATGAAGCATGCAGTCATCCCTGCTTCTGTGGTTGGGTTTATTATCCCTTCTATGTTAAAAGCCTCCAAATACTTTTGGCATTTCTCCTAACTCAACACTCTGCTTTCTAGTGCTTACTCTATTTGCATTTTACAAGCCTCTCAGCTTGCCCTACCGATCACATATTCTCGGCCAGTTGTTTCTTAAGCTGCTTTTACAGAAAGTGCTTTCCTTGAAAGAAAAGGGGAAAAAAAAGTATTTTATTTGTGAAAATATGAAAATCTACTCTGGCAAGACAAATCTGAATGAAACATTTGATGCATTGTATTCTCACTATATTCTTTGGAATAAAAAATAAACAGATGCAATATTGCTTAATTGTTTCATTGGTATTAATCTTCAAATTAATCTTCAAAATTAAATTATCAAAGAATTAAACTTTTGATGCCTCTCTCCTAAAATCCTTAGGGTCACCTGGGTGACTCAGTTGGGTAAGTAGAGGACTCCAGCTCAGGTCATGAGCTCACAGTTCCTGAGTTCAAGCCCCACATCAGGTTCACTGCTGTCAGTGTAGAGTCCACTTAAGATCCTCTATCTACCCCTCACCCCTTCCCTGCTCATGCCCTCTCTCAAAAATAAGCGTTAAAAAAATCCACAATAAACAGGAAAATAAAGGAAGTGTAGAGTGTCAGGAAGTTAATAAAATGAAGGAAGACAAAGGTTTCATTTGGAAATGCTAGTATTTTTTTTTTTTCTAGAGACTTAAAGTCCATAACAGAGAACTAAAAGCTTTAGATTTGAGGAAGTAGACTTATGGACACAGTGGCTTGTTTAGGTTGGTAAAGGCAATGTTAGAGATGCACTTAGAAAATCAGGCAATTATTGAAAATTCCCTTGTGTACACAGCAGAAGGCTATGTGCTTAGAAATGTTCTAGCTGGAAGATACTTGCCTTATGAAGTTTTCCTCAAAGTAAGAAAAACAAAATAGATTAAAATAACACACGCAAAGCATAAAGGCATAAGCATATAGCATATTTCTATATACAAACGCCTCAATTTTCTTATACATAAATATGCATAACATTTTCTTTTACATAAATACAACAGTGTGACAAAGTCATAAAAATAAGCTAGCTATACAAAGATACACAAGTGCTATGTACTTTAAAGGAATAAGGGGAAAAATATCATGAGATTCCTAAAGTGATTTGGCAAATAAATACAGCTATCGAGAATATTTCGATGGAAGTACTAAGCTTCGAAATTAACTTTGAAGATAGGAAAAGCCATGGATTTGGGAAGAAGAATGACAATTCAACATATCAGAAGTGAGAAAAGGCAAAGTATAGAAGGCACATATGCTTGATGAGGGAGCATCAGGCAAGCTGCCAGGCCAAGAACTCCCCCCACCCCACCCCCAGGCGGGGTAAGTGTTACCTTCCTCGGGCACACCTGGCTGCCTAAGAACAAAAGAAAGAGTAAAAACAAAGAGTTAGCTGATACAGATCATAGTCCTGTGGGACCTGAGTCTCCATCTAATTACAACTATCTTAATAAATCGCAAGAAAAAGGCAATCTTAGCAAGAGCCTAATCTCCAGAAACTTATAGACTGTTTCCTGGAGCCCCATCACCCTGCATAGTGCTGTGGTAAACAAAGACGGAAGGAAATGGCAGATAGAATTAAATTCCCTTATAATAACCTGCAGCCAATTGACAAATAGTTGAGGCAGACAGAGTAAAACGTTTCTCCAGGAACTCCCTACTGTCTTAATACTAATGCTTTGCTGGAGGGAAAACAACCTTAGCTTGAGAATAGCTAGGCTTTCACTACCCTGGGAGTCTTCTTTAGCATATGAAAGTCTCATTAGAAACTTCCCCAGGACTTTACCTCCTCCAACAACAGAGTATATAACCAGTCTCTTGGTGCTGGAGCATTTTTCTCTGGCCATGGGTCCTGCTTTAATAAAATCACCTTTTAGCACTAAAGATGTCTTCAAAAATTCTTTCTTGGTCATCAGCTCCAGACCCCATGGGCCCCACTGTCTCCCCAAGATCTTACTTTGCCTAGTGCAAAAGTATGTGAAAGACAATACATCAAGTTAATTACGGGGAGCGGGGGGAAGGTAGGTAGTTGGTAAAGAGAAAATGCTGAGACACCTGGATTAATTGACATCTGTATTTTATGTTCAGAAGAAATTTTAGGGGAGATAGTAGGAAACAGTACTGTGCTGAGCTGACTATTTTGTGCAAAAGAGCTGATTGTTTAAATATTGGTGTCTTTAAACTGGCAATGATTGGAAAATTTACTATGGAAATTGGCCAGTGCTACAAGTCAGGATTTTGTTTGCTTTTCTAGGAAACTGATTTACCAACACACCAGACAAATGATTGTCAAAACTTAAAATTAGTTTCCAAACAAGTTTATAGAAAAGACTTTTCTGGTATACTTTAAAAGAGTATGGGAAGTATTATCCTAAACTGCTCCTAAGTCAATAGGTCAAAAGTTAAAATAGTTTCCCCAGTAAAATTGTACCTGCACTGTTGTAGGTTAACCTCAAGCATGGTTAAATACTAACATGCTATTCCGGCTTCTGTAAATCTGCTTGGTAAGCTTGTACTTCCCTGTTCTGGCTGACCACACCCACACCCTGTACACCATGTCACCATTCTACCTTGGTAGTCTATCATGTAGTCACTATCCCATGGCTTCTCAAATGTCTAATTACGGTTGGTCATTTCAAGACAAAGAACTTAAAATTAATAGGTCTCTGCCAAAACTAACACCTGACTGTCACAATGCAATTGGTTACCATAGTGTATGCTGTAGAATGTAATTGGTTAACTAAATAATGACATATTCTGCCTTACTGAGATCCATGTAAACTCACTGCCACCTTTGTTCGGGGCCATTCTCTGCATTTCCCCTTAAGATTAGGAGATCAGGTTTGGCCAGGCCATAAATAAAATCTTCCCTCACTTCTATTGGGCGTTTGGTGGTCTTTTCGACAATCACCCTGTTTCAGTACTAATTAGTTCCAGAGAGAAATTTTTCTAAGTTTTCTTGTTAGATTCATGATGTATCTATAATTTTTTATTTTTGAAATAAAAAAATTCAATATTTCTTAGTGAAAGGAAGAAAAATAAAGCTGATATCTATTTTACAAAGAGAAAGATGTCAAATAAAGAAAACATGTGACTGTGGGAAAAGGAAGAAACTTGTATGAGAAAAGATACTTTCTAATTTTAAGAAAAGATATCCTTTTCCTTTTGGTACTTATTTAAACATTAATTTATGTTAAGACTTTGACGTTAAGAAATTATGTTTGTTTGCCTTAGTGCTTGAAATGCTAATTATGTAAATATATTTTAGGAGATTAAGAATAATTGAGTGACAAAATACAGTGTCAGCGTCTTAAATTGTATTTGAAATTGTATCCCTCAAGGTTTGAGAGAAATAAAAACATAGAACATTAAATGGCTTGTCGCAGATAAAGCATTCACACTGTACTGCTTCCTCAGTATTCACTTGCTTGAATAAATATCCTAAATGAATATATCATATAAAGCAAAATGTTGCATCTACTAAAATAAATACATGTTCAGATGTGCACAGATACAGATGACTACGGCTCTTAAGAGAAATAAATAGGGTTCAGTCTAAAATGAATGTAAGACATTGAAAGAAGCATAAAACAGTTTTACAGAACATGATAAAATGAATACTGCACCATTTAAAACTGATTGACAGGTAATGAACTATAAAATCTATATTGAAATGAAAATGACACAGAGAAAGAATAGCACATGGCTTTATCCCTACAGTCTTAAGGTTGAAAAATGGGAAATTTTCTAAACCACCAGTTCACAAAAATTAAGCAAATTAAAAACTGATGAAAACTCTATGTGCTATGATTGAATTAGCCAGTTGCTGAGAAGTGCAATTCAATTGAACTTTGTGGTATCAGAATGGCATTCTTACTCATATGAGATTGAATTGGCAGTTGAAAGTGAAATGTTTCCTGTATATGTGTGTGTTTATTTGTGCATCCTTATGTTTCTAGGTAATTCTTCATCTACCAGAGGACTTAAACATATGTTAGAGATCTACATTCTGCATCTTAGCTTATCAGCATGCCCATGTAGACCTTCTGTTGCTTGTTTATAACTTAACAGTCTAAACTATACAGCGATAACTAATAAACGTTGGTTTTTATTGCTAGTTGATATTACTCTTCTGCATAAAATCTGAATTGCCTCACTCCAGGTAGGATGTCTTTGAACCACACTTTAACTCTGCATATTTGTTCCTTGTCTCAAGGATCTGATGGGGAAAAAATAGCATAAAAGAAGTCTACATCTTAGGTCTTATGTTTAAAAATAAGGAAATTAACACTGGTTGTAAGTATGAAGCAAAAAGCAATAATTGTGAAGCCACAGGAATATATGATAAGCTTACTTCAGAACACATGCACATATATATATATATATACACACACATAGAGACGTGTGCACACACACCCTATATCTATCATTTATTGATAATGTATTATTTGCCAGGTTCTACTCTAGAAATGTATTATTTGCCAGGTTCTACTCTAGAAATTCTATGTATATTAGAAATGTTTAATTCTATGTATATTAGAAATCTTTAATTACATAGTGGATTCCAATATCATACATAATGCTATTTTTCTCAATTAAATGATAGCATGACACGGGAAAGACATTAAGAAAATTTTGCAAATTTGTATAGGTAGTATATGGCCGTAGCCTAGTGTAAAACCCAATAACTTGACTTTCAAACATGTTTTCTTAACCATTAACACAAATTAATTTTTTGACTCATATATATTCTAACTGTACCTAAACACTTTAGATGACAGGTTAATATTTTAGTTCTTCTAAGTATCATGTTTTGGCTCAAGGAATTAGAAGCCAGCAGCAATATCAAAGGGCGTCCCTCAAATAGATAGACTGTGGAAAAAGGAGAATGTTATCTATAATGATTACCCAGTTAGGAAACTGTCTAATGTATCTTGATAAGACAAAATTGATTTGCCATCTTACCTCGGCTTTACTTACAATAACTCATCAATTTCTTCATTTTTGGTCACTATAGAGTAAATACCTTCTGTTGCTTATACATTAGAAATCTGGAGTTCCAATTATAGTGTAAGGAAGAGATTCTGAGTTTCCTGAAAACCTACATTTAAATCTACTGGTTTCAAGGCAATCCATAATCCTCTGAAAAAAATGTGCACCCATTTTACGTGAATGTGTATTTGATTGTATACAGAACTTACGGGTTTTTTAAACCACTATATCCCTAATTTGGAATATATATGTCAATTCCTCTCTGAGAGTTTTACAGTTTTAGTTTAGAGCTGTCAAGTAGGCATGTGTTACTGAAAAGAGGAAGAGGCTAAAAAGCTAGGATTATGTAATGGTTAAAAAAACATATTTGGGAGGGAGGCTAGCAGTTTTGAATCTGGGCTATGGCCACTTACAACCTTTGCAAATTTGGACAATTTGCCTCAACTTGTCCATAGCCTTCAGTTTGTCATCAGGATATTGGTCACAATAGCAGTATATATCTTTTTGGAGTCCTGTACGAAAGTAAACAATTTTAAAATATGTAAAGTGTTAAGAATTATAAAATTTTACTTTGAATCCTATATTTACTCAGTTACTATGTGAACCTTGAAAATTCATTGTTTGGAAACCCAGGCCTTTTATGTTTAAATTGGTGAAAGTTATAACTATTTTAGTCATCTGTGACAGGGTGACAGACTACCTCAAACTTAATGGCTTAAGATCAGGGTAACAGACTACCTCAAACTTAATGGCTTAAGATAATAAAGATTTATTTTGCCATTTTGCAGGGTTCGGTAAGAACAGCCTATCTCTGTTCCATAGGACATTACCTGCTGGAGTTGACTCAATGGCTCAACTCAAAGCATAGAAAGCCTCCCTCCCTTTTAGGCCTGGTGGTTGATATTGTCACTGAGAATGTCAATTGGGCTCTCAATCAGAACACTTACATTTAGCATCTCCCCATGGCTACTGGACTTTCTCACTATGGCTGGGATTCAAGAATGAATACCCACCCAAAGAAAGTCAGACAGATACAATATCGCTTTTATGACAATCACAGAAATCACAGTCAGTATCATATTTGTCATAATCATAAGCACCCCCAAATTTAAGAAGAGGAGGCATAGACCCCACTTTGTAGTGAGAAGGAAAAAAGTGTCAAAGTCACAGTGTAAAAAAGGAAGGTGAGGTGGAAGGTATTGCAAAAAAATGTTTTTAAATACAGTCCACCAGAGTTATGTAACACATAAAGCTGTTGCCAGAATGAAATGAAACAATGTATCTGAAAATGTGTTTTAATATTTTAATTTTGTAATCAAATTAAAATACATGTGTATATACATACATAAATGAGAAGCACTATTATATAGTTATATGCTACCATTAATATCCAGAGTACAAAGTGATAAATTTTCAGTAGTGTTGATATGTTTGAAAATTTCAGTCTAACCATGAATTTCTCTACAGTTCAGATTTAAAATATTGTAATATTTTAAAAGGAGGGCACAAGTGTGGAGTTCAGAATATTAAAAAGATTTAGAGGGGCACTTGAGTGGCTCAGACGGTTAAGCGGCTGACTTTGGCTCAGGTCATGATCTTGCAGTCCGAGGGTTCAAGCCCCGCGTCGGGCTCTGTGCTGACAGCTCAGAGCTTGGAGCCTGTTTCAGATTCTGTGTCTCCCTCTCACTCTGACCCTCCCCCACTCATACTCTGTCTCTCTCTGTCTCAAAAATAAAATAAACGTTAAAAGAATTTTAAAAAAATAAAAAGATTTGTAGCCTGATAATTAGGTTAGGTTTAAATTAGCTATAGCATAGAGTCTAGATTGGTAATTAATACTTTGAAGGTTAAAAACTGTTTGAGTATCTGAACCCTATACCAATAGTAAAATTTTCAACAGTCACCAATGGAAGCTGAGAGACAGAAGGAAGATATTTCTCTACTGAGTTAAAATAACTTCCAAAATATACTCAGCAAAATTACCTTTTAGGAATAAAGGCAAAATAATGATTAGACAAAACCGAGTCTTCCCTAAATGACTTTCTAAAACATGTATTTCAGAAAGAAAAGGATCCAGAATGGAAGGTCTAAGGCATTAAAAGTAATGGTAGCAAAGATACTAGAAAACAGTTGGGTATATCTAAATTTATATAAACTAGGCTATGGGTTAGAAACAACTACAGAATTAAAATATCTGAATATAGTACCGTAAAATTAGTGCTCTGTAGGGGCATACATATTTTTATGTCCTTTAGATAGGTACTGGGAGAACTTATTCAGTAAAGAGTCACACAGTAAATATTTTAGGCTTTAAAGGCCAAAAAGGTAAACACAGGATATTATGTAGATACCTATGTAACAAAAGATAAACACATCTCAAATTTTTTTTTAAATTCATGATGTTCAAAATATAATCATAATTATTGACAACTGTGTGTGTGCTGTATATGTATATGTGATACCGAACTACCATTGAGGGAGAAAAATGGGCTTAGGGAGAGGATAACATTTTGTTTAATTAGAGTTCAAAGTTAGTGTTTTCTATCACCAGAATTGATTGTAAATGTGTATGTGTTAATGTCAATCTATAATGAGACTTTACATATTTCATGTTTAGAAATGTCTTTTCACACAGATAGTGTCAAATACTGATATCAACAAAGGAATCACTTACTTTGGATGCTGCCTCCTTTTTCATTCTGCTGTGGTGAAAAATTCTGTTTTAGATTTTCTAATATTTATGGCTGTTGTTGTCCTGGGGTTGGAGATATTGTGATGGGGGGTTGGGAGTTATAATGTTTATGTATATTTTACTCATTTAGCTTAGATATAACATCTTTGAATAACATAATACTTTGCTATCTAGTTTGATAACAAATAATCCATACTGTACTGTATCTAAATATCAATACATTTGAAGTCCATCTTTCTCTTCTTTCCTGTTTTGACACGTTGGGGATATGCTTCTATTAAAACAATAAAAATGAAAATCCTGGTATGGCAATACACGTAGCATACAAAATGCTTTGGACTTGTAACTGTATCAAAGAAATTTAAATTTCATATATTTTTCCATGTCACAGAATTTTACTCTTTGATTTTTTTGATGTATTTAATATGTAAAAGTCATTCCTAAGTGTCAGGCTATACACAAAATACGTGGCAAAAAACAATCAGAATTAATAGAAAACACAAAGAAGTCAGTAAGATGAATAAAACAATGTTAGTAATCCAAATTAATAAAAATCAACCAACTCCCTAGTTAAAAAGCAAATACATGTAGAATATTTATTGTGTATTTAAAAATCCAACAGCATTTTATGTATAAGAAAAATATCTAGAATAATTAAAACTTTTTATCAATTATTCAAGAGAATAGAAAGAACACTGACAACACCAAGTGAGGATGTGGAGTTACAGGAACTCTCATTCATTGCTGGTGGGAATGCAAAATAGTATAGTCACTTCTGAAAAAAAATGGCAGTTTTTTTACCAAACTAAATGTATTATTACAATATGATCTAGCAATTGTGCTCACTGCTATTTTATTCAAATGAGTTGAAAATGTATGTGCCCTGCTTACAAACTAAAGTAAATGTAATAGAAGCTTTATTAATACTTGGAAATAACTGAGGAGCAACCCAAATGACCTTCAATAGGTGAATGTATAAATAAAAGAAAAGACAATGGCTTATTATTCAGTGCTGAAAAGAAATGAGCTATCAAGCCATGAAAAGCATGGAGGAACTTTAAATTCATATCATCAAATAAATGAAGCCAATCTAAACAGGCTACATCTTGTATGATTCCAACTAGATGACGCTGTGGAAAAGACAAAACTATGAGACAGTAAAAAGATTAGAAGTTGCCAAAAGTTTGAAGGTGTGGAGGAATGAATAGGTAGTACAGGGGAATTTAGGGGAATGAAGCTGTTTTGTATAAGACTTAGATGATGGATACCTGTAATTTTACATTTGCTCAAACCCACAGAATGTACACAACACCAAGAGTAAACCCTAATGTAAACTATGAACTTTAAGTGATTATAATGCATCAATATAGGCTTTCTCAATTCTCACAAGTGTACTATTCTGGCTTGGGATGTTCATGGTGAAGGGCACTGTATGTATGTGTGAGCAGTGGGAACTCTTAATTTTGTTGTGAACCTAGAACTGTTCTAAAACATAAAATCTATAAATTTTTAAAAAGCCAATAATCTTTGTAAGCACAATGAAAAATTTCTAAATAAAATGTAACCATATTGATCCATATATCAAGAAATAATATTAATAATAATAATAGTTCTAGTAACGATGAAGAAAATGTGTCCTGATAAATGTGGATTTATCCCAGTAATATAACTGTTTTAACACTAGGAAACCAATAGGCATGATTCACGACACAGTGGACTAAGGGAGAAAACTCAAGTAATTATCTAATAAACACAGAAAACATGCTTATAAAATTCAATATTTAATTACGGTAAAGATTATTCAATAAACCATCTAAAGCAAAACCACAATTAAAAATTATTTTACCTCTTCTAAATAAATGAGTCTATGAACTTTCATAATATTAATTGTTGGCTTAACAATAGGATGTTTACAAACTGTGAAACAATATGTTGGTTCAACCACTCATTTTATTTTCCTTTTCAGAAGGAAAGTAAATGTTATTAGAGGTTACTGAGTTTGTTATGTACTGTTGTGGCAATAGCTAACCTTAAAGATCTAATAGTTATGTGAGAAGGAGATGCAAATGAATGATGCCAACAGCTTAAATATTCTTTGTTTGTTTGTATATATATTTTGAGAGAGAGAAGTGTGCAAGTGGGGGAAGGTCAGAGAGAGAGGAAGAGAGAGAATCCCAAACAGGCTCCATGCTGTCAGTGTAGAGTCCCACACGGGGCTTAATCTCAGGAGCTGTGAGATCATGACCTGAGTTGGAATCAAGAGTCAGACGCTGAACTGACTGAGCCACTCAGTTGCCCCAATAGCCTAAATATTCTTGACAAAAGTCTGAAAAGAGTACAATAGGAATGCAAAGAAAATAAATTAAACAAAGATGGCACAAAGTCGTGTAAAGATCAAAGATGTTTTAGAGGAAGTAAGCCTTTAGATCTGGCTGGAAATATTTTCAGACTGTGATGTATGTGATTTGCTTGCTCCAGAGCGAGGGAGCAGATTGAGTAAGGGCTGAAGCAATAAATAAGGCAGTTTGAGGATTAAAGTATTTCAGAATTGCAAGAATAGGAGGGTACCTATAGTAGAGGGAGTAGAAATAAGGTCAGAGAATAAGACAAGTGCTAGATTATAAAGGGCTTTGCTCATCACAGTTAGATTTCATACTAAGACAATTTTAACAGTACTGTAGCTCTTTCAGTTCCTTATGAGAGAGCCAGGCATATCTAAAACTTAATAAACCAGGTACGATATCAACAGATAATGAGTTGTCCCTGAGAAATAATTTAATACTATTTGTAAGTTATTAGTATTTCAATAGCATAGTTCTGAATAATGTATGTGTGAATATATGGACATATACATATATACACATACATATATATGTATGTATACAAACATACATATCAGACACAGAGACTTCCTTAGGTTTCCTTAGGTTTTTCATAACTCTGAGGGGACTAGAAACTTTCTTCCTCCTTCAGATATTACTTACCCAGTTTCGGAGATATAAGTGTTGCTCAGAGAACAAGGTCTTTAACTTATTCATAATGGCATAACTAGAGCCATAATTGTAGTTGGCACTCAGTAAATGTTTATTGACTGAGTTAGAGGAATCTCCCTATTAGAAAGCATCTCAGATATATGTGGGTTCAAATCTTAGCATTTTCACCTAAGTCACACTTAGAGCAATTAATTTCTCTTTTTGTCTTGGCTTCTTTATGTTTAAAAGTATTATAATTTCTACTTCCTAGAGGTGGTGACCATATTCACTGTAAGGATACCATAAAGTGGTTAGTATAGAACCTGGCATGTAGGAGACTTTTTATTAATGATAACTATTGCTATCATTGCTCTTCAGATTCCCAACTTCATACTCTTGATGGAGTTCCACATTAATTTGTGGAAACTAAATTCTATAAAACCACAAATTGAGAAACATTCATCACATCTTGTCAGAACAGGTTTAATAAAATTCTGGTCAAAGCTAGATCAGTGTGCTTCGGCCTTGATTTTTAATATACTTCAGTTGTGCCACCTCTAAGGGGCTCATTAGCGATGCTGCCTCATCAGTTGCTATGGGCATCAAACTAAGAGAGATTATTTCTCATCCTTGTTCCTATTTCATCCTCGCTTTTGCTCTTTCCCAGTGTGTACAGAAAAGGGCATTTTCAAATGCTCTTAAGGAATTTTACAGCAGTCCAATGCCTCTTTACTATCACAGGAAAGTGAATTGGCCTTGTCTTATGGTAATAGAATGCTACAGTCCAAGAGCTTAAGCTTAATTCACTCATTAGTGAGGAATGCCCTACCTGGAGAAAGATAATGGAGATCTAATGCATATGCTACATAGCTTCCCAATAGAGCACTCCTTTAAAAAAAAAAAAAAATAATTAGATGAATAAATTAGATTTTAAGCACTGATCTACCTATATACCCCCAAAGAATATGTAATTAGAAATTTAAGCAGTCAGCCAGATATCATTAAGTCATTGGAGACATTTCTATCAGAAGCCAATAGCATTACCAAAATGTTAATTATCTAAAACCATTTTAAAATCCTTAAACATTGTAAAGTGTACATAAGGTTGATTGAACAAGCCAAATTAGATGAATGTATCAGATAAATAATGCTGTACTTATGGAAAGTGCATGCTATACTCCAGTTATTAGGCTAACTTTGTATTTAAAAACCATAGCAAAGGATGATGGAAATAGTGTAGTAAAGAGTCATTTACACTCAAGAAAACATCCTTCTCTTAGAAAAGTATTTGACAGTCACCTAATGATGATATTTTGCTATATAATATAAGAAAATAGGCTGTATCCTTTCTCCTTAAAGACCCTACCTCCAAATGCAGTCACACTGGGGTGACGGCTTCAACATATGAATTTGGGGGGAGGGGATGTGTCAGTCCATAACATATGGATATTCAAAATAACCAAGTGAGCATAAATACTTTTAACTTTTACATTTTAAGAAATTGACATATAAGAAAAGGTGACTGGAGAGTCATGCATATGAATAAGATTGAAGTATGTGGAAAAACAAAAGTCAGCCCCATTTACAACTAGATATTTTACTTATGGATGATTAGAAACTATCTCCCAGCTGCTTTCTTTATTTTCACTCTACTTCTAAAATAATATACTTGTTAGGACACCTGGATGACTCAGCTGGTTAAGTGTTCAACTTCGGCTCAGGTCATGATCTCACATTTTGTGGGTTCAAGCCCTGTGTTGGGCTCTGTGCTGACAGCTCAGAGCCAGAAGCCTGCTTTGGATTCTGTGTCTTTGTCTCTCTCTGCCCCTCCCCAGCTCATGTGGGTGTGCGCTCTCTCTCTTTCTCTCTGTGTCTCTTAAAAATAAATAAACATTACACAAATTAATAAAAAATAAAATAAAATACTTGTCTATCTTTTTGTTCTAATATGTCAATAAATCCTAGATTGATTCTAAATTGTGTGAATCTCAATCTTTCTGGACATGTTCACATATTGATTTGAAGAGTCTACAGGAACCCTATTTACAAAGGAACTAAGGAGTCTCCTAGGGTTGGAGAACACATCCTAAGAGAAGCTGTCATGGGCTATATGTTTAATCAGTTTTTTAAAAAAGTCTTATTTTTGCAAGGGAAAGCACATGATAATTCCATCAGAATTACCTATCAGCCTAGCCATATATATATTTGATGTATATATGGTACATTTCATGAAAAATCTGAAGGTGCTAGAACAAAAGCAGCACCTGTTTTGTACTCATAGACTTTATGTTACAAAGAATAATATTTGAAAATTAAATTAAATTCTATGCAACTGCAAATTGAGACGCATTTGTCACATCTTGTCAGAAAAAGTTTAATAGAATTCTAGTCAAAGCTAGAAGATTAGTGTGCTTTGGACTTGATTTGAAAATTTAAAAGGGGGCATTTTTTCCATTTATAAACACTTGACTCTGAAGGTTTGGCTTCATGAGGATTCCAGAGTACTGTAATGGCAGTGACAGAGCCTGTATACAGTAGGAATTGGTGGTTACCCAGAAGAAATAGAGAAAACCATGATAAGATCTGGAAAAGGTGAGTGCCCAGTGAATTCTCTAATGACATTGAGAAGAGAAATTGTTCTAAGTATAGGGGTCAGCATAGTTTAGAAACCTCTGATATCAAGAGTGATCTCAGAACACAGAAAAGAAAATCACAGATGCCAGTTGGTAAATTACTTGAGATATCTATAGTGGGTATAACCAAGTATCACAGTTTGTTGGAAACAGTTCTGAGTTCCCTGATTTAATAGGACCTGACTGACAGAGTACTTATTAATGTTCCCCTTTGCACTCTCCAAAATATCCCATTTTGCTGATCAATTAGAAGGTAACCAACCCTAAGAGTGGAGAAATTTGGAGAAAACTACAAAGCACCTTACCAAGATAAGGACAAGAGTAACATGTAAACTGTGCCTTTTGAAATTATTGCATTATATTGTACTATATTTATTACTATGTGTAAGTATTATATTTAGAATGCTAAAAAAATTAAGGTACTTTCAGCTATGTTACTGTCTAACTAATAGGTTCCACTAACAGGAACTGGAAGTTCCATAATTGCATGATTACTGTTAGTACATGTTTGGGCCAGTATTCTTTCCTTAAAGAAACTTCAGTTCTAGGCATTTCTCTTCTTGGACCTATTAAGGAAGGTACTGGATTTCTCTGAATGGGGAAAAAAATGGACAATAATCGGAGTCAGTTTTGTTCACTGGAAGGAAGAGACCCCCTGGCATTTGCATGGCTTAACTTTGGGCACATCACATAAAAACTTAACCTGACTTCTGAAAAAAGTAGAGAGGTTTTTAGATACCCCAGACAAAATGGGAATTGGAAAAATTTTAAATACAGGGCAGGAATCTAGGGTCTAAATTTATTTTGTTTCTGAGATGAATTAAAGATATGTTACACCATGTCTGAAAAGTCTACCTATTATAAATGAGCTTTCACTAGAATCAGAATTATACTTGGCATCTACTATTATTATTTACTACTTTTTGAATAAACTCCAGAGAAATCAAGTCTATATGCAGTAGTAAGTCTTATCAGGGTTTCTAATCCTGGCATTATTGATATTTGGGGTCAGATAATTCTTTTTATAAGAGTTGCCCAATGCATTGTAGGATTTTTAGGAGCATCCTTGGCCTCAATCCACAAGATGCCAGTAGCACACTCTTTTCCCACCCTTAATAACTCTGGACATTGCCAAGCTTCACCAGGGTTGGGGAGGATGAAGAGAAGGAAATGCTGTCCCAGGTTGAGATCTACTGGCTTAGGCAATAATGTTGTGAATTCTTGAAATAGGACTCCATGTACATGCACTCATGAAAGCAACATTTAGAAGTCTCAAGCACAACCCTGCTTGTGTAGACACAGCCTCACTGTCTGGGCTTCAAGCCAGAATTAAAATTAAGTATCTCCCAATTCCCTAAGACAATCAGGAAACACATTTTTCTACCTCCCTTTCTCTTATCCTGACATCATTTCTTTTGGACAATTAAACTACAGTACTTTAGGCTCCTTGGAGGAAAGCTGCTGTGTAAATGCAAAGTAATAATCGGTAGTGGCCAAGCAAAATAAATGAAACTATACTAAAAAGCTAACTGTCTAAATTGAGAAGTTGATGCTCATTAATGAATATTCATGGACATATTTTCATACTAATACATTGAATTAATACCAGACTCCTGCTAGCAGATTAATTTGAAGCCAAAAGAGACAAATATATTTTTGAAGCTAGAGACATTGATCTTGTAATGATGATCTATAACAATAACTGTATTTCTACCATAGAAGGTGAATGATATTATAATTTTGAAATGATAAATGTGGATGGTGTGGCTAGGTGCATGTTTATTAATTTGATTTGCTTTAATGGAATTTCCCCCCTAGGGTCCCAGTAATAGGCAGAAAACTTATAATACATAAAAAAGGTTGTTCTTACTATTACTTTCATCATGGAAAACACAATCACTGACTAACTTCAGCATCATTATAAATATTCAAATACTAATATCTTGCTGCCCGATGGGAATTTGAAACTTTGGTGATGAAATACACACTGTTGAATGGGAAGTTTCATTAATTCCAAGGAGAAAGAAAAATATGATGTGTCTCCCCTGAAAAGACTAATCCTATTTAATTAGTTGTTGAGTTGTAGGCTTGATTTCACTCTGAGAGGTAATGGGATAAGTAGTTAATTTTACTATAAATGTATCTAGTTAATTTATTTGATAATC
This sequence comes from Hyaena hyaena, assembly GCF_003009895.1. Taxonomy (NCBI): domain Eukaryota; kingdom Metazoa; phylum Chordata; class Mammalia; order Carnivora; family Hyaenidae; genus Hyaena; species Hyaena hyaena. The sequence goes on from NW_024080972.1 coordinate 1,379,051, forward strand.
TAACTGGGTTGAATAGCTGATTTAAGGCTTAATCCTGACAAAATATAATAATAAATAACATTAATTTGGAATAGAAGCCTAAGTGAGCTCATGTGTATCTTTCTTGTGTCCACTAGCCCTCTCTCTCTCCTATGTTCTCTGTCACAGCCACTGAACCAGTCTGACTTGATCACATGCTGACTTCTTCTTCCTTTATCCATTTAAATGCTAATCTTTAAGCTTGGAAGACTGTATCCCATCTTTAATAGCCTTTTACTTATTTAATAGCCTTTATGTAAGGTGTACAGTGTCTTAGCTATATTAGATGGTTTACATATTTTTATTTGATTACAGACCACTCTTACAAGACTTCTATAAATAATTATTAGTATAATTTTATCCAAGTTAAAAACTTTTCATTGTTGCTAGCTATAAGATTGTACCAATTATAGCCAACAAAATAATAGAGACCTTCTTTACTCATTTTACTGGTTATATATTGATTTTCCAATATGTTTTAGAGCTGCCACTAATGACCTCTAAGATAGTTCTATTTCTCCTATACACAACTTTATATTTCACATTAACTAATTTGCAAGACACGATTATAATCCAGACATGCAAGAATCCTGGATGCTAAATCTTTATAAAATAGACTCACATAATTAGAGTTTTGTCTCTTTAATCAATGTGAACATTTTATTACTAATGCATACTTTCTTTAAGAAATATATTGTAAAATGATTCAGTATACAGTTATAAATATTCAGAATGTATCTTGTGAAGGTAATAGCCTGCATAGTCCCTGTATGCCAAATGTCATGCAATTAAAACTATTTTATTTTTTTCTTCTTCATTTCTTTTTCTCTCTTTTTCTTGATTATTATTTTCCTATTAAGTTCATTAAAAGGACAAAATTTTACTCTCTTCTGCGTACACTTTTTGGAAACACATAAGAACATAGAGTTGATGCACGAGCAGGAGATGAAACACCCAGCTCCAAGACATACCTAAATGTTTGTATTAGAATAGTAAAAATTAGCTAAGACTCTTTCTCCAACTCAGAGTGTTTCTCAAAACATGCCCATAGACCACATCTATCAGAATCATATAGAGTAATTGTTAAAATTGGCATATTTAAAAATTTTACTCAGAATTAGAATCACTAGAAGGGTAAGCATTTAAAATTGGTTTCTCAGATGAATTCTGTGCACACCAAATTTGGAAGATCACTAAGAAAAGCTACAACATTCTTTTGGATACAAAATATTTCTAAATGAAAATGTGTTTTTGAAATGGAAAATATGAGCCTAACATCATATTTTAAAAGTATATAAATATATTCCTCTAAAATAGTGTATCTTTTTGCCTTGCACATTGTAGACCTGTAAAGTCATGGACCAAAAAATCCGCAAAGCTTTAAGGATAGTATGTCAGAATTAGGGACATGCTGGCAGAGTTACAACCATTGCAGTGTTTAGACTGTCAGTGTTTTCAGAGTGTAGACATTTTTCTGTCTTGGTTCAAAAAATTCAAAAACAGTTTAATGGACTAGGCAATGCAAGTATATTTATCCCCATTTTTCAGGTAAGACAACAGGGGTACTAAGAGTTTAATTATATCCCCATTTCCTACCCCAATGTCCCCACACATTATACACACTGGATTTTATTATTACTGTTGTTTGCTTCTACAGAATTTATATGGAAAGCTGAGTAGGAAGCAGGTTCATTCTTTGCTTCCTTCCTTCCTTTCTTCTTTCCCCTTCCTCCCTCCTTCCCTCCCTCTCTCTCTTTTTCTTTCTTTCTTTCTTTCCACATAGATCCTTTATTCTACTCCCCCCCCCATTGCCTTATAAAAGGAATGAGATTTTTACTTCCACAAAATAACCACAGGACTAATAAATATTACTACTTTAAAAACCTTCAGGATTATAAGATAGGACGATAAAAGAGAAGAAATTAAGGCCAAAAGAAACCACAGATCTCTTTTTTAAAATTATGTACTTAGAAAAAAATAAGTTTCTCTGTTCCTAAAACTATAACTTCTTTCCAAGGTGCTATTAATTTTAAATGTTTCCAAGCCATTTAAAACATAAAAACCCATCCAGTTTAAAAAGGAACCATATTTTCTTATTTGTTTATTTTTCTTTTGCTCTTAAGAATTTATTTTTATTATCTCACAACTATAACTATACATTCAAAATTATGTTAATCTTATTTCTTCCAAAATTTCTAGGTGTTTTATCACAGGAACATTTGTGAAATTATACAGGATACCATTTTTTAAAAAGTAGGGGGTAGAACAGTTTCTTCATGTAGACAATTAAAAACATACTAAATTGGTTGTTTCAAACATTTTAAATTAAGGTACTAATTTTGCCTTAATTCCTGCATGGTCTTCATTTACAGCCAATTCTTGAGCAAGATGGTAGAGAGGCAGAGTTATCAATCATTCCAGAAATTAAAAGGCCTACCAGTCTATAACTGTGCCTCTGGGGTCAGGACAAAACTATACATTGTAGTTATTTATACTAGGGCAGGGAGGTTATTGCTGAACCTCAGTGTGCCTGATCACCGTTCCCTTAGTGTCTAAGGAAGTCACACTTGTGCTTATTTCTCTGGATGAGGAGTAGACAATTATCTTGCCATGTATATTGTAGGGAATAAGAGAAGAGGATTCCATTTTAACTGCTGTTAGCAATGAAAAGAAATATCACCCTCAGGCCACAGAACACTACAGTGTAATGGAAGGTTTCTCTAAAATGTCCTCTAGAAAAAGGGACATGTCTCTAGAAATGTTTTAGAAAGTACTCTAGAGAAAGGAAAAGTAAGGAAAATAATAGGTGGAGTAATCTTTGGTGAAGATTTATTTTTATTTTGTGAAAAGAGGTTTTTATGTAGTATTTCATATTAATAAGTACAGAGTGCTCATAAGACTTCTTAGGTGTATTAAACTTTTTGAAGTATAATTATATAACAAAAACTCCATAGATTTAAAGCATACAATTTCATGTGTTATGACATATGTACTATCCTAAAACCATCACTGTAAAATAACGTGCATATATCTATAACTCCCAGTGACCTTTCTGGCTTGTTTTGTAATATATTGTTAGCTTCTTGTTTGTCCCTACAGACTCATTCTTCCTTTGCTCAGGGAGAAGGTGATCAATACATAAAAGAATTTTTGACTTTGCTGATATGTATTGGTGGGAGTCCCAAAATAAGGGTAAATCTAAGATTTTTAAAAAGCCAGAATAGGGACACCTGGGTGGCTCAGTCAATTAAGCATCTGACTTGTGCTCAGGTCATGATCTTGGGGTTCAAGAGTTCTGGGCTCTGTGCTGACAACTCAGAGCCTGAACCCTCTTTGGATTCTGTGTCTCCCTCTCTCTCTGTTCCTCCCCTGGATTCTGTGTCTCCCTCTCTCTCTCTGCCCCTCCCTTGCTCATGGTCTGTCTGCCTGTCTCTCTCAAAAAATAAATAAATCTTAAAAAATTTTTAAATAGCCAGAATAGAAAGTTCCAAGGACTTTCTTACAGGAGAGAGATTACACACTGAAAGTTTACAGGACCTTGCCAAAAACAAAACAAAACAAAACAAAAAAGAGCCTGAGCAGTGTGTATGGGAATAAGCTTTAAGAGAAATAGAGCAAAGGGATAACAAACATGAAGGTCTTAATTGGACTGAATTCACAGACATGAATGTACTCACTAAGGATCTGTGATTTAAAAGATAGCCTTGATCACCTACAGGAGGTGTTGATATTCTGGATCCTGTATCAGATCAATGAGGCCAAATGCTGGAATTTTGTTGGCATACTATTGAGAATGGCAGGAAGGAGTCAGAAGACATAAGAGAGCAGGAATGTTAAAATGGATCTGTGATGTGCAACCTGCTCAGCCACCCCTAACTAAGCTTATTGGGAGAGACAGGAGTTCATTCCCTTCATCAAAACACTTTCAAAATACATTGGTAAGGGAGGCACCAGCAAACTTGAAGATATGCATGGGGAAATCTGTGGGGGCTGTCTCTCATTGCAGGGGATGATGGTTGGAGATGGTAAAGAGTGACAGGACCAGATGCCTCAACCAGCAGAGACAGAGTACATGTCACTCACACAGGAAGCCACAGAGACAAAATGGTAATGAGAGGATGTGACTCTCAGGAATATGTGGTAATGGATAGTTGATCAAGTGTGCCCAGAAATGAAATTCTTGGGTAGTCTACTGAGAAAATAAATCCAGATTTAGTAGTTGCCACAATGAAGAATCTTGGTCTTTTTCTAGCTACAAGTCTTATTCTTAGGTGTTGGACTCTGAGCCCCTAGACTGAGAGAGACACTGTAACCCTGGAACCTTCTGGAGAATGACTCTGGAGAAGTCTCAGATGTGTGCCATGCATTCTCTCTCCCCAGGCCCAGCTTTCCCCAAATGTCCCCAAAGCTGCAGACATTTGCCAGTGTGACCACACTCTGGAAAAAGAAAAAATATACTGTGACTTATCCTCAAATATATACATTTATATCAGGCCTCTGAATATATGCTACTTCCAAGGACCAGAAATGCTATAGGGCCCACCCACCAGTTGGTATAGGAGTTTTGGAGGTCTGGAGATAGAAAGTGCTTTGGCACACATCTAACAGTTTGTTCCCTGGGACAACAGACTCATCCCATACTTATTTCCCCAGTTCCAGTATGTGGAATGGAAATAGATACATTAACACCTGGTAGAGTTCTCCACTTTGATTTTCTGAACCTAGGGGTGAAGGTTATTAGGGAAGAAAGACCAATTATCTGTCCTTAGAACTACCCCGTTTAAGAGTAAACCATAGGCAATACTACAATCATGGAGGAGACTGGGAGATTAGTAATTTGATGAAGCTCTGGATACTAGCAGGATTAGCAATTCTAATCATTACTCCTCTTACTAGCTTCTTTGGCTCCTGTGAAAACCATGTGGGTCATTGGAGACTGACAGATTTTCACAAACTTCATCAGATAAAGATGGCAAATCCATATTTGATTCTGTATATGGTTTCCTTACCAGACAAATCCATCAGTTACCTTACCCCCAGAGAAACAAGCTTGGTCAGTCCACTGGTTGGGAAGAAGCACTAGAATGGTGTGTAACACCTTCCCCCCATGATACTTCTGTCTGAGACTAGAGAGATGTCCCAAGAATATCCACCATAATTCCATACAAATCACGAGGTAACTTTAGCCAGGCCACCCTAAGGTAATCTGAAACCAGCCCAACTGACTAGAGGGTGTCAGCTCCCCATACTATGGGCCTGGCAGGAGCGGTGTGTCACTTCTGGACATAAATCTTCGTCACCTCAGTCTCTGTGGTCTCCTCTATAATTTATGTCAATTAATTGTGAAATTTAAATGACATGGACACGTTTCTTGAAAGAAAAAAAAAATCTGACTACATTGATGATTATTGAACTTTTCATACTCAAAACTCCAAAAAATGTCTACCTCCCCTTGCTCTATCTACTACCTTAGCAAGATGAGTTACTTTATTTTTACCTCTGGAATGTTCTCACTTTTAGAGTAACTTTAATATTTTCTTTCAAGCATCCATGTATTCCACTAATGTCCCTTATTCCAGAATATTTCCAATTTCATAAAGGGAGGATGCTGCTTTCTGGATTAAGATACAAGTAACATTGCTGGAAAAGAGATGACTCATAAATGATAACACTTTTTCCAAGAAAGAAACATGATGTGGTAGACATGGCTCACTGTTCAGAAAAAAAAAATTAATAATTTTCTCTTCTTTCTGAATACTTTACATTGGCTATAGCCAAATAAGGGTGTCCTATGGAATAAAGATTTATTAATTTCCACTATACACTGAGCAAACAAGGGAATAATTCCATGCATTATATGAATAACTTCATGTAAATGGGAGATGGACATCCAGTGATAAACCAATGGCCAAACTTACGGAGTTTAAGCTTCAGAGCCCCTCACTTTCCATGGACTCCTTCCAAGAAAGGCTCTATCAATATTTGACATGATCATATATTTTTATAAAATTCACAAAAAGTATTTTGCAAACTTCTTTTTAGTGACAGCTCCCCTTCCCAATATTGGACAGACTCCAGTCATCCTCAGCTTCTAGATTCCTGTGGACACTTTCCATCAAATTGTTAAGTAAGAGGATCACTTTCAATTGTTCTTGGGAAAAGTATATGAGCTTCATATTCTTATCAGATTTGAGTTCCTAACTCTTTGCAGCTTTTCAGGGCTTCTGCAACCATAGACTTTTTGGAAAAGCAAAAATAACTGAAAAAGTGGGTTTATACTTGTCAATCAGAATGTACTTTGGACATGGACCATCAAAAACTTCTGCCAGTTTTCCTTTACATCCAATGGTCACCTTCTTTCTCTAAGGAAGAGACTTGTGCAGCAGCATCTATAAGGTGGCCTGGACATATTTTGTGGCTAAAGTAATTGTGAGTAAACATAATTCTCAGGGCCAGCATAAACTCACAACTGTCTCTTCCAAGTTTTGCCAGTGAAGATAGTTTATTTATGAAAATTTGCTAGAGATGCTTGGATTTCTGCATGAGAATAGTAATAAAGGGGGGGGGGCATATAGAGCCAAATTCATGTTAAGAGAGACTAGGCAGAAAAAGATACTAAATCCAGGGTATAATGAGTAAGCAAATGACCATATAGAAACAGGATTCTCTTGTCTTTTTTGGAGTATCTCCTGAGCTACAACACTGTATAAAGTCATAAATGTGTCTTCATATTTATACTGTGACATTTATGCACAGATTCACTATTTTGTGATAGTATCTTTCTCTTCCTGCTAGCTTAGCCACATGATCCCCAAAATGTAAGAGGCCAAGAACAACAGATTAATAGTACAAGACTGTCTAGGTTGCTGGCCATTCATCCAAAGTTAGGATCCAAAATGTAGTTAATACAATAAGGTGAGGTCGACAGAGTCTGAAAGTAGTTTTGTAAAACTTGAGCCTAGAAGCTGATTGGTCACTACCATTACATCTTTAAGTAGCTGTGTTAAACAGACTAATGAATCCCCAAAGTTATCCATGTCCTAATCCCCAGAATGTATGAATATATTACACAGTAAAAGGGGCTTTACATATGCATGTAATGTTAGAGCTAGTACAAAAACCAAAAGGGAAAAAAGCAAAAATAAAACTATAGAAGTCTCCTGATTCAGAGAAATCCCTATATTAAAATAGCAATGTATTGCAGTGGAATTTTGAGGTAAGTTCTCAATTTGTTGTGCTTCAATTCCTGTTGCCTTTAGATATTTAAAAAGGAAAAATATATATTTGAAAAGGTCAGAAAAAAATACATTCCATCTTCAGATTAAAAACTGTGATGAAATACTTCACACTGATCTACTATGGGCACAAAGATGTGATTTTTTTTTTTTGAAAAAGTAGCAATATCAGTGAGCATAGTAAATAAACTTCGTGAACAGAAAACAAGAATTGATGCAGAGATTCCTTCTCACAAGTTTCACAGATGTGCTGTTTAAAATGGTGCACATTTTTTGTAAGCAGCCAGCTTTAAAGCCAGGCATGATATAAGAATTAATTCCCTTAATCTGAAATTATTTTTAATCAGTTTATAACATCAGTTTAATTGGCCTCTTCTTTATTGATATCTATAAAGATTTGTCATCCTTTCTAAATCCTGAGAGTCAAATATCCAGATTAAATTTTGCTAATCCAACCCTTTGGCATCTTTTAATTATGCCAACCCCCTCAAAATTATTTTCTTCTATTAATTCAAATTATTGGCCCACAAATCATCAACTTTGTTCAATGTTTCAATTATTTAAGTTGTTTACTCAATTTCAACCTTGCTTACAACACTCAGTGGTTCATAGACATCTTTTCCCATTCATGTGTATTTCAAGCTGCCCTGAAAGCCCATCAAGAAAAGCATTTAAACAACACCCTAGACTCTACCGCCTACTACATTAGCTCTAATTAAGCACATTGCCTTTCAGCCTGATTTGTTTTATATTTCTTGATATGATGGGAAGGCACTGGAAAATTCTCAACTTCTAACCTGATCATCCTGATTACTACATGTAATGGATTTTCCTCTCATGGACAACAGATGGGATGAGCAGATTGTGTCTATTATGTATTATTCTTAAGCAAAGAATCCAGTTCTAGAGATTGATACGCACCTACAAGCAAAATCTACAAATCCTCTGCTTAAATACTTTTGGTTAGAAACCCATAATGTATTTTTGCTATTTTCTTAGTAAATAGTAAAGGACTTGCTTATCCACATCCCAAATGATGTAAGAAGTGTAACAGAAGCTTACTATGGGGTCATTATTTCTACCATAGGAAAAGTTATTAAAGACACCACTTCTTTCCTCCCACCCACTGCACTCCCCTCATCACTATCCTCCACACACACATCTTTCAGAAGAGTTCCAAACCATGTTGGCTAGAGATAACATATATATTCTGCTTCTTTTAGTATTCCTCAAAGTACCAAATATAGGAACCTATGGGTACTAGGTATTCAGTAAACATTGGCTGTAGAATGCCATTTCGGAAAAAAATATTAAGATAATGAGATAATAAGAATGATTTTTAGCTTCTTCTTAACCTTACATTTGAATCACAAAAGTAATCCACGCCTATTACTGAAAAAATAAAAACATGCTAAAAAGCATAAAAGATAACCCATTTTGACAGCAGCAAAATATTTTGCAAGATAATTTCAAAAGAGAAAATCCTAAAATTATCACAGCAAATGTTAAAAAGCATTAGTCATCCGTCAGAATATGGCAGTAAATTTAATTAACATCAAAAAGTTTAACGTAGTGGTTACTATGGATCAAGCATGCTTCTTTTTATGGCTGATCAAAAAGGAATGAAAGCCTGTTTATAACAGAGAGCCTGGCAAACATAGCAGAGGGTCAGACACTGATAAACCGTGTTGTAGGCAGACACACAGAGTGCTAGGGTAAGCACAGCTAAATAAGCCAGTACACACAGCTGTTTCCCTGCTTTGTCTAGTGTAAGAGTTTGTATTTTTAGTGCCTCTTTTTCAGAAGTAAACCCGCATTCTACTCTGGATCTCTGTTTATTTGAAATTGGAACTACAGCCCAAGGATAATATTATTCTTCTAGTCTCATTGCTTCATTCTCCAACCCCTGTCCTCCACCAGCGTGTGAAGAAAGAAATGCCCAAACATGAAACACAAGTTTCTCTAAGACTTTTATGGCTCCATAAGAAAACAGCATGACTGACTGATTAGTAAGATTTAGCAGTCAGAAGGACATCTTATAAAGGAAATACTGTAGACCTTAGTGTCAGAGCTTAAAAAGAGTGAAAAAAAAGAAAAAAAGACACCCAAAAACAAAAACCAACTCAAAATAAAAACCAAACAAACAAAAAGTCAATCACTAACACCTAAGGAAAAGTCTACAGATTATAAATGTAAAGGAATATGCTTCACAATAGCATCCTTAACCACCCAGGTTACTAGGTGTTATGTAGTACAAACTATGAAATACCCTTTAGTAATGTTTACATTAAAATAATAGAATATTCTCAAGGGTTTATCTTGCTCTGAATAGAGGCAAGATAATGGATACATTTGTGTTAGCCAGAGTCGAACTGGCTTATTAGAGTTTCACAAGAATAAGACAATTCCACATAAAGGCTAATCAAAATGACTGAGAAAGTAATAACTACTTATTGATAATTAAAATTGGTTTGGTTTTTCATTCAACAAGTAGTTGCTGAGGATGCATTATTAGCTAGGGGAAATTTGTGAACAAAATAAAGTCCCTGCTGTCATGGGGCTCACATCCTAGTGGCTAGGGACAAATAGATGAATAATATGTTATAGAGGAAATAGGAGGAAAAGGAGATGGGGAGAAACTGACAGGGATTTCACAAGGTGTTAAGAGACCTTGGTAGGAGATGGTGGTAGTCTAGACAACTGGGGGGCAGCAGAGGTAAGGAGTAGTAGCCCAAATTTAGAACAATATGTAAGGAAGTCCTAATAGGATGTTATAACTTCGTAATGAAAACTGAAAAAGGAGAAGTTAAGGATGACTTTCACTATATGAGGCCAAGAAATCAGAAGAATGGAATTGTCATTTATCAAAAAAGTAAGGACTGTAGGAGGAACATAGAGAGAAATCAGAGGTTTGGGGTTATTTTATTTTTGAAATGTCTATTAGACATCCAAACCAAAATTTTGTTTACACATTTTGATATGTGAGTCTGGTATTCAGACTAGCCACTCAGAATGGATATAAGATGTTGAGAGTTCTCAGCATGTAGCTGGGAGACCGTATGAAATCATCTAGGGAGGGAGTAAAAATAAAGCACAGACCTAAGTATTCAGTCCTGAGGCACAGCAATATTAGAGATCTGGGAGTTGAAGAGGAAATGTAAAAACAAAAAACCCACTAGTGAATAGAATGTTAAAATTAAGTAATACTGCATTCAAAAGTAGGTGCAGGACCATAAGCAATATATACACAGATTATTGAAAACCAGCTACGTGACACTTAACCACATGGCAACATCAGGTTATTGAAGAATCTTTTTAAGGCCATTGCTCTCAACAGCAACTTCACATTAGAATCATCTGAAGAGCTTTAAAATGGACAGTGCCACACTGAATTCAAATATTTGGGATGGAGTATATCAGTTATTTAATTTTGTACAGTAAACCATCTTAAAACTTGGGGGCTTAAAATACAAGAATTTAGTTGCTCATTTTTCTGCAACTTGGCCCGAACTAAGCTGGGTGGTTATTCTGCTGGAAAGCTACATATCAAAAAGTCAAAGAGTTGCCAAGAAAAACATGGTTTCAGTGGATGCCTAGACAGATATAGAATCCAAGACCAGAGAGGGTGTACGAAAATAAATGTACAGACTGAAACACAGAGAATCAAGATGTATAAAGTAATGGTCAAATCAGCTACCAGAGGTAAAATTTAAAGCATAACAAACAATTTAAATTCATAATAGTACACTACAGCAATACAGAAACTTGGATTTATACTGATCTCAAATGATGAAAAAAGTTGTACATTCCCACACGAGAGAGGAGATACACACTAAATACCTGGAATAGTATAGAAAAAAAAAACTGATTCAAAATTACCATGGATGGATTTCCTAAGACTATGGTGAAAAATCGTGATTATCTTTATGAAATATTTATTCACAAATGTTGGGCCATGCTACTCCTGCTAGAAAAGTTCATGTATTTGTAAACCTGTATTTGGATTTTAGATATTTCCCTGTTTAAATCTGTTTTTTTTTTTTTTTCTCACTTGAATATCACAACCAAATAGCTTGTTTCTGGAATCAATTGCTTCAATAAAATGTTTTGCAGTTTTGTTCATTAGATATGTAAGAGATGAAAAACAATTGCAACCAGAATTTCGCAAGTGTAGAATTTCAATAATGTTGAGTAGGTAATCTCTTTTTTTCGTGAAGGACAATCTATACTTGTTATGAAGAATCATATCATATTTCTAGGAACTATCAAATTTCTTATATCAAGAATATCATATTGTTACTTGACCACTATGATCTTTGATTAGATAAATTTTTGTAAGAGAGCCTGGATGACTAGAATATTAGCAATAAATAGTCATTTTAACTCAGCCTCTTGTTCTTTGTAACAGATGGCTTCATTATAGAAGAATCCATGAATAATACAGACATTTTCTTGTGTATCCCTCTTATACATTAAAAAAAAGTATACATTTATTCCATTCTTCTATTTACTAAAAGACTACTGGTACATACCAAATAGATACTTTTTTCTGCATGTGTTTATCTGAAAGCTTTTTATGGGTCTTCCACAACTATTTAATAGCTTAATGGATCATTTACTTAAAAATATCAAAAATATCTAGAATTATTAATATTTAAAATCAAGGAAAATAAGTATACTCTGTTTTAATGTGACAATGCATGTTTAAGCTGAAAGGATAGAAAAACCTCATATTGTCCTCTGTATTTATTTGGGAAAGTTTACAAAATTGTATTTTATGAAGATGATTAAAAATTACTATATCTCTTTATTCAAGGCATTTTTCAACATGGGGATTTTTGGTTCATGAAGTCTCCTTATTCCCAAAATACACTGTAGAAATATGAAGCAACAGTTATTTCACTGAGCAAGCTTCAGCCAGTAATTTTTGTGAGGCTGTGGAAATTATCCATTTTTCTGAGTAATAATAAAATGGTTTATTTTGTAATAATCTGTCCCTGTACACAAGAGACTGTTTCACAGGCCCCAGTGGCATATAATAAGCAACAAGTGAGATCTCTATTTTTCAGAGGAATAAGGTGCTTTGGAAAGAAGTTTGTCCTAGTACACAAGTTTTCCAACAAAGTGATATTGGAGCTCTAGAAGACTATATTATATATATGTATCATCCTGGGCCATTTTATTTAGTAGACATTTTTAATACCATATATATTTGAGAATCCTTAAGTACTATTTTATATTTTTGAACAGAAGACATTATATGGTATAAAATTATAGAGAACAATGATATTGAAGAATAGTGATGAGAACATAAACTAGATCATAAAAGAAAACATTACATCTGTTATTGAAATGATAGAAATCAATACACAGCCTTCCTGAATACTCATAACTGTTATCTGCAATCAAGAGCATATGGTAGTTTTCAAGGAAATGCTTATTGGGTTATAATGATCATCTGAATTTTAAAATACAAATAATCTCTTTGGCGAGTTTTGTGAGATGATTGTGTCTGATATTTTACCAGTAGGCTTACTTGTCAAGGAAGGGAGAACTCATTTTAAGAATACATAGACAAAAATATAACTACAATTCTACTCATATCAAACATTAAAATAAATTAGGAAAATTTGGAGGTTTCATGGAAATATATTTTTGAGAAAAATGTAAAAGAAATGAATATTACAAAGTGAGTTTGTCAAATGGTTACCATGAGTTCATTGTAAAGACCCCATAATATAAAGCATTACAGAATACATAGATATTTTTTAAATGATCATTTCAAAATGTGGTTTTGAAAAGGCATGTGTAATTGACTAGAGAAAAATGAGGGGACTTAAGGAAGAGGCAACGTGACTGGTTGATGGCACTGACACCTCGAAATAATGGTTTCAGCATGTCTAACAATCTTTGCTCTGTAACTTCTTAGCCCTTTCCCCATTAAGTCTGAAGTGGCTTTGTGGTTTTGTTTAGCCAAAAGAATACGCTAGTGCACTGGTATGAAAATAATGCTGTGCTAGTTTTAAGTTTACCCTCTCAAAACTCTGAATTGACCATGAGAACAAGCCCAGGGATGGGCTGTTAGAGGAAGACCTACTGAAACATATATGTGATCTCCGCTGAGGTCATCCTAGACAAGCACGTACCTGCCAACCTTCTAGTTGACCACAAAAGCATAAGCAAGTCCCCACAAGAGCACCCAAGCTGGCTCAGTCAGCAGATCTGTTCAACTGAGCTCTGATACAAAAAGTAAATAGTTTTTATTTTAAACCACTAAGTTTGAGGATAGTTTGTAACATGACAATATTCCGATTATAGAAAATATACTGCAAGCATGTTATTTATTATCTAAGCCAAAGGTTTTGAGAATCAAAGGTGCTAGTATCAATAATTATACTGGAAAAATAGGCATTAACTGGTGTTGCCCAAGTAGACCAGGCACATACACATCTTATTTATGTAACATTCAGGATCAGTCATTATCCAAAGTGTGTTCTTTTTTTAAAATATTTTATTTATTTCTGAGAGAGAGAGAGAGAGAGAGAGACAGCATGAGCAGGGGAAGGTCACAGGGAGAGGGAGACAGAATCTGAAGCAGGCTCCAGGATCTGAGGTAGCTGTCAGCACAGAGCCTGACACAGGGCTCAAACGCACAAACTGTGAAATCATGACCTGAGCTGAAGTCAGACACTCAACTGACTGAGCCACCCAGGCGCCCCACTGTGTTCTTTTTTTAAAATTTATGATGTTTATGTTTTGTTTATTGGGGTAGAAGAATATGAAAAATCTGGAAAAGCAAAATGAAAACATATTACCACTTTTCATAATATGGACATTCAACTTTCAGCTGTAAGAAGGAACTCATCTCAAAATGACTTATAAAATAGAGACATCTATAATATCACATAAAGAGTTAAGATTGGTTGATTTATTGTCTCAAAAGTTTCACCAAAACAACAACCCAAAAAGGAAAAAAAGAAAAAATGAAAAATTCAAACTAGCTATTATTATGACCTTCTCAATTCAATAAATGACATTAATATTTGTCCAGTTCCCATAAAATGTTTCCTTTCTTTCTCACTTTACTCATCAGCGAAATCTTGATGTCTTCCCTTTTAAAATATATACAGAATCTGACTACATTTTATTAGATCCAATACTACCACCCAAATCTATGGCACCTTTTCTCCTGCTGAATTATTGCAATAGCCTCCTAACCTCTCTACCTACTTGGATCCTGATATCTCTACAGTCTACTTTTAAATGCAGAGTGATTCTTTTATACTATAAGTCAGATCATGTCATTTCTCTTTTGACTGATTTCTACTTGCTGCCCATTTCATTAAATTTACATGTGCTAATGATGTGCTGTCCATATCAGTAGCCACTAGCGACAGGTAGCCACTAGCTGCATGTGGCTATTGAGCTTTGGTATGTTCATGGTCCAAATGATGCTATGCTTATGCTTTAAGTACAAAATACATTCTGGACTTGAGAGACTTCTTATGCCCCCCCAAAAAGTGCAAAATATCACATTAATAGTTTTATACTGATTACATATTTACAAGGTAATGTTTTGCATGTATTGGGTTAAATTAAACATATTGCTAAATTAATTTGGCTTTATTTTACTTTATTTATGTGGCTATAAATGCTATAAAATTATATATATGTTGGCTATAAATGCTATAAAATTATATATATGTCGGCTATAAATGCTATAAAATTATATATATGTCTTGCAGCATTTTTCTGTTAGGCTGTCCTCTGTGATTTGGCCCCTATGACCACTCTGAGTTAATCTCTTACTGTGTAAGTAAATAAACTCTGGAGTCTTTTTAAGAAAAACACAAAATTATCATTATAAAATAAGGTAAAAATTAAATCTATTAGAATAAAAAATAAATCACAACAAACTGTAATTCTCATAAAGCTGAAAAATACCATAAACATCAAAAGCTCTAGGCTCTAGACTAATAGCGTGATATTGTGGGTACCATAATTCATAACATCATTTGGTCTCTAGCCCTTCACCTTTAGGTCGCAACCCTTAAGGTATCAGTTCCAAGAGCAACAGAATTATTTCTAGAAGTCATTCTTCTGTTGGTATGACTAGCCATATAATAACCATAAATGGAAGTTACTGATAATTATATATATATCCCACTGAATTCATACCATATGTCAATCATATTAAATGTATCCCCAGCTCAAGCTTTTATTTTTAAGCTGGTTTCCCAAAAATGCCTTTGACAATGAAACATCACCCTACAAAAATAGGGGTATTGTTAAGGGAAATTTTAAGTTAAGAGACAGTAATATTACCTAATTGAAGATCAAAAAATATAATTTCTGAAAATCTACAAAAATGTATGACCATATGATCATATTGTTAGCTCCCTGGTAAATACCTCCCTGAAGTCTCTGGGCAGCTAACACCTTCAATTCCTTCAAGTCTATTCAAATATCATCTTCCCTTTGAGGCTTACCCTAAATAAGCTATTCAAAATCACTACCATCCACATATTTCCTGACGTGCCTTACTCTGTCTTATTTTTCCCATATACCTCTGAATACTTTAAAATTAACTTACTTTTTTTATTCTTGGTTGGTTGACCTTCCCAAATATTACTGAAATGTAAACATTGTGAGACCAAGGATATTTATAGCTTTTTTTTTCCATTTCATTCCCAATGCTTTGAATCATGCCTAGAGCAGAGTAACAATTCAATAAATGTGTATTCTGTGAATGAAGAAGCCAGAGCCTTTTATCTTTCTGCCCTGCCAACCTCACCGGTGGTCAGATTTTTCTCATATTTGCAAAATGGTGCAGCACACATCATCTCTTCAAACAACCAAGTTCTGAAGAAGGACAAGGAAGTTTTGACTTTTTGTTCTCCTTTGTATTTGTCTAACTCAAGTCTTGCTTTAACATTGGTCATTTCCTTTCTTATGACTTTCTGTTAATTTTATTGTACTTTCCTATCATTGTGTCTTGTATGACTGAGTTATTTTTCCTTTTATTTTTCTTCTTCCATGGGTACATGTACTAAATTTATAGGTTCCCTTGAACCCTATTTATCTGTCCCAGTACAATTTTATATGTTAGGCTTTAATTGCCATAGTGTTAAAGATTTTGATAGTTTTTTAATCAAACTTTCCTTATAACTCCTGAGGTGCTTAAGAGACAGGTTTGTGTTTTGTTTTGATGTAATTTATAGATGAATAAGAGAATGTTTTTTGTTGTGCTTTTATATGTACAGTTTTACTGCACTCTGAAGAGATAATGTGATCAAATATTCTAATTTTTAGAATATATTAGGATGTTTTAAAAAAAGAATATATTGGGATTTTTTGTGTCTTAAAAAATGGAATTTTATTATGAATATCCCACCTACAGTCATTTAAAAAATTTTTAAACACTATTTTTTTTTACTTTCTTTTCTTAGTTTACTTTTATTTTTTAGTATATTATTTAGTATATTTAGTATATTTTTAGGATATTTATTATTTGTTTAAGTTTATTTATTTATTTTGAGAGAGAGAGCAGGGGAAGGGCAGAGAGAAAAGCCCAAGGAAACTCCATGCTGACAGCCCCTTATTTCTTGGGGCACCTCGGTGGCTCAGTTGCTTAAGCCACCGACTCTTGATGTCAGCTCAGGTCATGATCTCCTGGCTCATGAGTCTGAGCCCCACACTGGTCTCTGCACTGAGAGAGCAGCCTGCTTGTGATCCTCTGTCTCCTCTCTCTCTCTGCCCCTCCCGCACTCATGTCTGCACTCTCTTGCAAAAATAAATAATCTTTAAAAATATTATTTCTTAACAAAACACATAATTTATCACAGTTGGGTCTATTAGTTCCAGTAAGGTACACATTCGATCTATCCTAACTAAAAGTAAGTATCACTAAAGCAAATAAAACTATTAAAATTGGCATCACAGGAAAATAAGAATTTTCTGATGGCATATAGAATGATTCATTTGGCATCTTATAACTAAAAAGTGCTAAGTTAAGAGATTTCTCCCATTTGTCATTTAGGAATACAAGAAAGAAGAAAAATAAATAACTCTATTTACTTGATATTTTACCATGAATTCCTTCAGAGACCAATGAGACATTTTCTACCCACATCCTACTTTCTAAAGAACATGCTGAAAATTGTCACTAACCTTATTCAAAATGCAGATATAAACATTAAGTTAGAGTATGTAATGGCCATGGTGTAACTGAATCAGTGCAACTTTGGTCCAAAGGATTAATTGGAAAAGGACCTATTGGAGTCTTTCTTTGCTTTTCCCATATAATGCAAATTATTTTCCATGAAAATGTCTGAGCTTATCATACATATACTTAAGAGTTTATAATATCAAGAAACAGACTTTTAACTATAGAGACCAAACAGATGGTTACCAGAGGGAGGGTGGGGTGGAGGAATGGGTGAAATAGGTAATGGGAATTAAGGAGGGCAATTGTGATGAGCACTGGATGTTGTATGTAACTGATGAATCACTAAATTCTACACCTGAAACTAATATTACACTGTATGTTAACTGGAATTTAAATAAAAACTTGAAAGAAAAATATCAATAATAACATCAAGACAGTGTTCTGTTGTATTTCTACATAAAAGTTTCCTCAAGGAAAGGAATGGAAAACTAGAAAAATTTATTTTTCTCTAACCTTAAATTTGATCTAATTTCTCAGTGTTTGTGATGCAGCTCTTTGTAAACACTATATTATGTCTTATCTATTTATGAAAAGGCAAAGCCAATACAAATAATCTTTCCGTAGCTTGTTTTTGTTTTGTTTTGTTTTGTTTTGTTTTTAGCAGCATGTCATACTAAATTCTACTGAAGTCCCACTGCTTTAAAATGTGACTTCGAAATCTACTAGATTTGTAGGTGGGATGGATTTCAAGGATTTTGAACTTGAATGCATTCTGATTATTTTTCTCACCTAACAAAATTGCAAGGAAACTTTTATAAAATGCTGCTGTAGGAATGAAGCTGGCTGGCTACAGCTTTATATACAGCTTTGCTTTCCCTGTGGGAGATGAATAATAATTGTTTTGTTTCTAGAACATCACAGAGTAATATGAAATTTGCAGAAAATAATAAACAGAACCTAGGCTTAGCTCCTGCCTCTGAATCATCACCCAGATCAAATGAGCACTGGATGTCATACAAAGTGAAGATAATGTTAACTCTCTGCAGTAGAAATGAAAATATTTCACCTGCTAACATATTTCAAAATTTTGAAAGAGATGGCTTGATGATACTTTATTCATCATACATGATAGAAAGTATTATTTATTGATGGGATTTTCTGCTGATACTTTCCTCTAAGGTTAATCTTTTGGCTAAAAGAGTATGCTTGAATTTACATTTTTAATGAGTTTCTGTTGAAGTTTAAGTGGTTGATGGAATCTTAAAAATATGTTTGACAGAGTTGTGTTTCAGATCTCCAGTATATGACATGGTTGTGTGATAGAACGGTTGCTGAATCTATTAAATTTCTATGATTGCATTTCAGTCAAGATTCCTGGTTCTGGAATTCCTAGGCTTGAGGCTGGGATCAAACTTTTTTGTCTCTGTGACCTTGTAAAAATACCATATATTGAATATAGTGAAAATAATAATTAACCCTATCTGGTAGTGATGGTATGAAAATTAAATGAGATAGCCCACAGAAACTCCTTACACAGTTCCAGACACATTTTCAACATTTAATAAATGATAGATGTTATTAATGAAATTGAATTTATAACATAGTGAAAATACCTCTAGCCAAGAAGTGCTGAGTTCTAGTAAATTCACTATCAGTTAATAGCTCTGCAACCTTGGAAAAACACATAAATTCTCTGAATTCATTTTAGTGTTAATAAAGTAAAGGTTTTCATATATTTCCTGCATATCAAAACTGACATAAAAATAAAATAAGGTAATATAATGATTATGTCATACAGTCACATGGTCTTTTGGTTAAGGGTGTATTCATTTTGTTATCTCCCTTTACACATAAATTCCTCTAAAATGATGAAATTAATGTTTTCCATAGAAGTCGATATTTTAAATAAATAGAAACTCAAATTCAAACTGCTGGTGATTATATGCAGAATTTTCATGTACATAAATATTTTTCATGGTTTGCCTTTTTTAGAAATGTACTTTCCAATGTTATTTACTTCATTCCTAATAATCAACTATCAACCATGTATTCAAAATCATTTACTTCTCCAATCATTCACTACAAGTGCCATATTTCTTTTATCTTTTTGGAGTAGCTTGGTTATAAAATTTAGCATAGAAAGATAATGAGATTGGATGTACATCCCAAGTAAGCTATTTTGGTCACCATATCTCCCAGGAACAACTTGATATAGATTTGTCTGCTCCCAAATGCTCCAATTTCTTCCACACAGTCCACTGATTTTTTGTGAATTTAAGAAGTGATTGGCAGCTCAGCTATCTCCATGGAGATTAATAGCATGTGATTTGCAATATGCTTTTAAAGTAGGATAACATGCCAGATTCAATGGTACTTAATTACAGAGTATGAGGCAACTTTGTCCCAAGCTGTAAATATTTGGGGATGAGATCTATAGAAAACAAAAACTGTGTTATAAGTAAGCAGACCAACATTTTAAATATAAAGGATATTCAAGATGCAGTTTCACTGAGTTAAAGAAAAGCTACTGTTTTCTAGTAGATGATTCTATGCCAGGGTGGGGGACGTATTTTCTACTGTTTTTCACACACTGTGTGACAATTTTGGCCTGGACTATCTTTTTACAGAAGTTTGTGCAGTAACTAGCCCAAAAGGATAGATGGAGTGTCTTCCTGGGAGCCACTGGGCACATTTGTTTGCTGACCAGGATAATAGAGATAATAACTCTCTCCCTCATTAATAAGATTGGGGAAAAACTAAATGCAGGATTCCACAGCTGTGGCACGGACCCACTGATGGTTCAGCATTCATCTGGACCATTCCTCATGGCACCCCCTAGGGCTTTGGGGCAAGAGTAAGGATGCAAACATGAAGCTCATGCTGCTTGCTGTATCGTGAACCATAAAGTCCTCTGTTTCTACCCCAGGGGTTTTGGCCTTCTGGCAGCATCTATGAAACTGTGGCAGAATAACTTGTTAGCTTAGAAATAGGGTAAAGTCTCAGACCCTTCATCATTTTTGACAGATTCACTTTGATCCAACAGTTATTTATTGAGAATTTAATGTGCAAGTGACTGTGTTCAATGTTGCATGGAGAGTAATACAAAGAGATTATGTGGGCTGCATGCTAAAGGTATTTACTCTTAGAGGTAGTGTAAGTTAGAAGAAGAAATCGTTTATACTGGCAAAATATAAATAAATAAATAAATAGAATTTTTTAAGGCACAAAACAAACACACACAAAATCAACCACCACCATCGCCAACACGCCATGTTTTGATAGATGCCAAGCGAGAGGTATAGGCATAAAGAAGTACTTAGACTAATGAAGTTACAAAAGTTCTTACCTTAGGTAGACAATTACAGCCTAATTTTGTGTTATGCGCAGAATTGTGCTGGAGTATGAGACTTAAAAGGTATCTAGGAGAGATCATGAGATGTTTGATGGGCAAGGAAAAAAGTCTAGACCTTGTATCTGTCAGGAGTCAACCACTAGGAAACACACACACATACACACACACACACACACACACACAAACACGGAAATGGCTTACACATTAGGCAGGAAAGGGACCTACTTCAACATGGCCTGCAAGCCCTTTTCCACTTCTAATGCTAGATCCTGACGTACACAGGGCAGCAGTCAGAAAGGAAAAATCATGAGCTGGCTGAAATCTCAGGAACATGAGCTAGGATTTCCCCAAGGGCTCTCTGAATTCTGTGTCATTCTTGTTGCTGACCTTTGTGATGAAGGCATCCACACATACCTAGTCCAAATGCTCCTTCATGCCACACGCCGAATCAGCACATGGGTAACAGTGGTACAAAATGACTGCTACTTTCCCTCCACCCTCCAAATCTTGTAAGAATTTCTATTGTGGCCCCTCTTAATAGGAAGCATAGAACAAAGGGAATGGTGGTTTAGTCCAACCCACCTGACACATTAGAAAGTCATCAAAAACCTTAAAATAGAGATATTGGAATTCCCTTAAAGATTTTTCTTTTTTCTTTTTAAAATAACTACTACAGAAACTATTAACAATTCTTATATTATGTAAAAATAAATAAACATTTGAAAACAGAAAAGACGAATTCTGAAGAGCATCTATTTTGAAAACATTTACCGTTCTGTCATTAACAGTTTACAAAGTATATACTCTATTACCCTCAACAAATTGTCATCTTCCCCATATTACCTACTAGAAAAAAAGCATGTTTTTTCTTTTATATTAAATACATACACAAAGAATAACCTACAGGAGAATACAGTATAGTGACTTAGCACTTAATTATAAAGGCAATTCTCTAGAAGATAAAGAAGCAGAAAAATGTCAAAAGCCTTCAGAACCTGATTTTTATTTTAGTCTATTTTAGATGATAGAGACTTTTTTGTGCCTCAAAAAATTGAGTGTGAAGGCAGGGCCACAAGTTTTACTGTATTTAATTCAGCTTTCCCTAAGCCTAAAATGGAGAAGGCATTAATAAATACTGAACTCCCTGTCTCAGATCTGCCTGAAACATATTTTAATAAATTACATTTTATGTTACAATCCAAGAATTGAGCTGCCACAGTTATGATTAATAGAGTGGCATTCTTACAAAAGAACAACAGTTGTAAAAGAAAAGTATTGTTATATAGTGTTATCACATCAATCTTAAAAAGAGGTGCAATAGTGTTGCAGTACAATAGCTGAAATGGAAAACATAATTTTTATAATTAAATAATAAATTATTAAGCTATTAATAGAATTCTCTATCAGATTTTAAAGTATAATAGCAATAATTGCCACCAAAATTTGAGAAAGACTATAAAAACAGGAGTGGAATTGATACTGGTTTGGTTGGAGAGAATATTTACAAAAATGTATTTGAACAATAAGGTTCTACACTGAAATTAGCTCCTTATTTAAAGTTTCAAACAAATGGACATGAAAAACCATCAAACCTGGCCAGTAATTTAAACATTTTTATTGAATATCTTAAGCAACATTTAAATACAGTTATTTTTATTTAATTTCAATTTTTAAATGATCCAATCATTACTGAAATTATTTTCAAATTTTCTGCAAATCAAAATTGACTTTCCCATTTAGTGGGAATTAAAATATATTTTGTTATTAGCTGATCTACTAGGATTCTTCATTGAACAAGAACCATATTTGGTTAAAATTTACCTTGAAGGAAAGAACATTCAGCTTTTAGTTTTTAGCTCATAGAGTGGATGAGCCAAGGAGGAGGAAATTTGTTATGAACACAAATGAACAGAAACTAGAAGTAGGGAGAGCAAAGAAGAAAAAAAGAGAGGGGGAAGGGAGATATTAAGAGTGGTTAAGGATTGCAGTGTCCGCCAAAGCTTGGGGATCACAGAAATGGCTGAGAAAGTTTTAGCTGGATACTCAACATTGATTCTGAAGTTATTTAATTGTATGGGGCGCCTGGGTGGCTTAGTCGGTTAAGCGTCCGACTTTCGCTTAGGTCATGATCTCACGGTTCGTGGATTCGAGCCCCGCGTCGGGCTCTGTGCTGACTGCCAGCTCGGAGCCTGGAGCCTGTTTCAGAGTCTGTGACTCCCTCTCTCTCTCTGACCCTCCCCTGCTCACGCTGTCTCTCTCTCTCCTAGAAATAAATAAAAATATTAANCTGTTTCAGAGTCTGTGACTCCCTCTCTCTCTCTGACCCTCCCCTGCTCACGCTGTCTCTCTCTCTCCTAGAAATAAATAAAAATATTAAAAAAATAATAATAATTGTAAAGAGAACATTTCTCACCTTCCTTTATCTCCTCAGAAGTCTATTAATCATACTTTCCTCTAAAAACAGACAAAATTAAAAGTTAGTCATTCTTGATTCTTGTCTTTGGCTTGTTTGCCATATTTGCGTCTTGTCAACTCTCCTCCTAAGTACACATATGTGCTCTCTAAATACATACATACATACATACATACACAAATTTTAAAATACAGTTTTGATGAGCCAATTAATCATTATATATAAGAGTATCTGACTCATGGTAAGTTCCCAATATATCTTAACTTCATCGTTAGTTTAAATTGTTATCATTATTATTATTACCATGGATTCTCCCTGAGATTAGATTCTAGTTTAACACCAACTAGAAACCATCAATGGCAAAGGGAGTAGGAGAATGAAAAGTAGTCAAAAGTGATGTGAAACAGTCAGTGACGACGATGGAGCCATGAAGCTGAAATGTTCAGCCAGTAGGTAGAAGTTTATCTGGCTGGAAAACGGGGATTGTGGATGTAGGCCAGCTAGCTCAGGCAGCAAATGGCTTTGGAAAATGGAGTTGTCTGGCACCCAATCCCTGATTGTCGAGACTGGGAAATAGAACAAAAATACAATTTACTGAGCACCTGCTACATGCCAAGTAATTGCATTCACGTTGTCTTACCTCAGGGTTGTGGTATTTCTGTTATTACAGATTATAAAGGAAAAGACAAAGAGACATCCGGTAACTTACAGAACAGGAGAGAAGTTTAAGTCACAGAGTCAGAATTCAAACTTAGTTTCATTGAAATCTAAAGCTAATCTTCTCTCTCATGTTTTTGTTTTTGTTAATAGAAATAAGGAATGAATTTGTACAAGTTTCTGATATATGAATTTAATCTATCTACAATGCAGAGGCTACCTTCATTTTACATCAAAACCAAAGCTCTCTTTTTGGAAATGTGACTTCCAAAAGCCAAGGGTAACAAGATGGGGTCATAAATGGCTAGGACCTTCAGTGGACAGAGTAAAAAGAAAAGTAAGTGTATTGGAGGCAAAAGCAAGCAATCCCTTAACTTTAAATAAACACATAGACCTGACACCATTCCCAAAGAAGGATAACCTTGGTCCCTTTCAAAACTTAAAATCCTCATGTTCAGCTAAGCTGGGACTTTGAAAAATCACAGTTGTGTGTGCAACAACCTAATGCTGCTAGAGGGACACAGCATCAGATCTATAATGTCTCCAGAGATAATCTAGGCCACCTGGCAGACATTAATTAAGCATGCATTGCTGACCACCCCTAAACCCCAGAGTTTCTGATTCATTAAGTTACAGGTGAAAACAGAAAATCTACATCTCTAATAAGTTCTGAGGTAATGCTAATGCTGTTGATCTAAAGCCATAGTTTAGAACTGCTACTATAGACTAAGCCATTTTATATTTATACAGACTAAACTATTACATTTTATAAGCCGAGGCCTAGGTGAGAGTGTCCAAATTTGCACAGTCAATAATATTGGAAGTATAAATGAAGACTATTGAGATTTGTCCAGAGAAATTATAAGGAGTCAATATTCTTATAACAACATGGTTGTGGCCTTGCTTAAATTCAAGGTTACAGCTATAATCATAACCATCCACTTTTGAACTAAGTAAATCCTCAGGAAAAGGAATCAACATGTTTGATGCCATTTTCTCACAAATCTTGTTAACTCTTCTTTTGAATTTTATTACAACAAATTGTATTAGTCCATTTTAAAGTTGTAAAGGAAATGAGTAAAACAGACTTTGTCTAGTTAGTTTTCAATTGCTCGAAATGCATTGGAAAAAAACTAGGATATTTAAATCATAGAGTAAATGCTATGTTCTCAAGGGAAAATTGATTTTATTTCCCAGGCCAAAGCAGATGTATTGGATGTAGTTGCAGTCCTGAAAATTATTTTGATGCTAAACTGGAGCTTGAAGGAAAAGATAATTATCTGCCAGAGGTAACAAAGATAGGAAGAACACCAAGCATTATACACTGTGAAATTCTGGGTTGCTATTGTCATTTGTGATGTTTTTATACACTGTTCATCTAAAAGAAACATTTACATGGCTCTAAATTTGTTGAAAGTTTATGTTCCTAATTATGACTATGGGGACATTACTCATCATCTATTGTTTAATCAAATATTGATTGTTCCCACTCAGTAAAATCCTATATGTGTAATAGCTGGACAACCTGCCAATTCCAAGACTCTACTGTTCTATTTAATTTTCTATGTTACTGTCCAGGTAGCATAAACTTAAATGTTGTGACTCTCATTTGATGAATCACTTACGTTAAATTGTCATTTTAAGAGGTTGTGAGAATGAATATGCACAATAATGTTAATCAACTCTGTCTAGGATAGTGGCATGATTTTGATTTATATATTATTACTTGCAATAACTATCCAGAAAATCCAGGAAAGAAATGGTGTCACTCTAGAAGGCTGTTTACTAGTTTTCTATTCCTGCCTAACAAAATAGCACAATTTAGCATCTTAAAACAAAACAAATTATTTTCTCACAGTTTCTATGGGCCAGGAGTCTGGGTACAGGTTAACTGACTGAAATCCAAGCTTCATACAGAGATATACTCTCCACAGTTTTGGAGACCTCTTTTAAGTTAATTGATTGTTAGTAGAATTCAATTCCTTAAGGCTATGAGACTCAGGTCACTATTTTCTTGTTTAGAGCGTCATAGATTCTCTCTGAGTTCCTCGAAGGTACCCTCAGGTGCTAGCCCCTTGGACCTCTCTCAATATGGCATCTTAAGTTTTCAAAAACAGCAGGATAATCTTTGTCATGCTTTGAATCTTTTCCTTCAAAAAGGAAAACCTTTTAAGGGTTCATCTGTTTTGTTCAGACCTACCCAGAATAATTTTAATTTTTTAAAACTGTTTTTAATGTTTATTTAAAACATTTTGAGAGAGTGGAGGGAGGGACAGGAAGAGAAGGAGAGAGAGAATCCAAAGCAGGCTCCACACTGTCAGTGTAGAGCCCAGTGTGGGGCTCAATCCCATGAACTGTGAGATCATGACCTGAGCTGAAATCAAGAGTCAGGTGGTCAACCACCTGAGCCACCCAGTGTCCCAAAATAATCTTACTTTTAATTAACTCAAAGTCAACTAATTTGGGACTTTAATTACACCTTCAAAATTCTTCAGTTTTAACATGTGACATAATCTAATCATGAGAGTAAAACGTAATATTCATAGTCCTTCTTTACATTCAAGGGGAAGAGATTATACAGGGTATATATTACCAGAGGAAAGAAATTTTAGATGCCATCTTAGAATTCTGCCTACCATGGGCTACTATTTATATAATGTTTACTTTATATTCTTTCCTAATTATAAAATACTATATGATGATTACTAAAAAAGGGAAATAAAATAATTAAAAAACATTTTTTTAATTCACCACTTATAGGTAATCATTATTAACATTTTTGTGATTTTTTTCTATTTGCATATGTATATATAAAGGCTTTTAACTATTAAACCTTAGTGTATATCCAATTTTATACCTTACTTTTTTACTTAAAATGTTAGAAATATTTTCCCATATTATTCACATTATTCTTAGTGTTTCCAATTACTACATAAAATTGATCTATGGGATCTATCATTTATTTAGGCAATCCCTTAGGTTCACTTCCATTATTTTCATTTTTTAATAATCCTTGCAGTGGGTACCTTTATATGTAAGTCTTTGTTTGCATGTCTCTTATTCAGATGAAGTTTGCGGTAGAAGGTATTGACAGACATAGTGTTTCATGCCTACCTGTATCTATGCCCTTTGATGGTACTCTCTTCTTCCACTGTTTTTGGGGCTGGCCATTTGACTACTTTGGACAATGGAACAGTTGTAAATCTGATTCAAGTAGAGGATTAAACTAGCCCTTGCACAATCCAGCTTCTTTTCTTAAACCCTTGTCACTGTCATGAAAATGTCCCCAGGTTAGCACATGGAGTGATGCAACTATCTTGTGAAAGAGAACTGAGTTATGTAGCAAAGGTCGTCTAAGACCAGGTAGCCTCTAGTCTACCACCAGGTGACTGAACACACTTGATTGAGCTCAGTCGAAACTCACTGAACCAGGTCCAAATCAGCAAAGTCACCTACCTGACCCATAGACTCATGAGAAATTAAAATTGTCATTTTAAACAACTAAAAATTTTGGGTGGTTTGTTATCCAGCAAAAGTTAACTTACACAAAGTTCTAGAAATAGACTATTAAAGGATAAATTTTAAATATCGAAAATTTATCAGCCAAAGATTGATCATTTGCCTGAAGTAACATTTAAAGACCTGCTGGAATAAAATGAGATGAAAATCGCTTTCATAGGAAAAAAAAACAGGCTTATTTGTAAAGACATGAAGAATATCATTGAGAAGAAAGATAATGCAGAACATTGGCTTGAGACATACAAGCAACACAAAGACGTGAAATGCTCTTTCCACTGTGAGTTTCAGAATTTTTCTCTCTGACATGACAAGATCCTTGATCACTTTTCTACAAGTTACCACTGGGACAGTCTCCAGCAAATATATCATTTTGTTAAAAACTTCTGAAGAAATACATCCTTCATTGCTCAGCAGCATGAATAACATCCCACATAAACAAGCTACCCACTGATATGAGCATTTCCCTCTCTTCATCCTATTTAATTCAGTGAGACAAAAACGTGGCTGCATTTAGTAGTCAGCCAAAATCATTAACTACAAACCCTTTTTGTCCTGTCTTTACTTTCTTGACATTCTTCAGAAACAAATGCTTCTCACCACTCTCCAAGGAACAGAGCCAACAAATTAAAATATTCACAAATTTTGTGCCAAGTGATGGGGTCTTATCCTTGGTAGAGCAGCACATTCTCAAGATGCTTATTTCAGGAATAATAGCATGACACCGATCAACCAGGTACAGAAGGGAAACCCATTCCCTAAAGGAAACTGTTTATCAGTATCTAGTTGAGTCTGTGTATGAAAAATCTACTGGAACTTAGACAGATGTGAAATACAGTAAACTAATCAAGTTGTCATACCACCCCAGGATTTACTATTAGAAATCCTTGACAAGGATGGAATTAAAAACAAAGTAGGAGAGGGAATTACATATTTCATCATCATTAACAGACTTCACTCAGTTATAAGAGTTCCATAATTTTCCCTTGAAGTAGAAGGTTTCTTTTAATATATATATATATATATATTTTTTTTTTTTTTGGAAGCAGGGCCAATGTTAAGCTTGCCAAAGAGGGGGAAATATGGAAACAGGTTACTCATCATCTTCTTTTCCATGCATTTTGTCAACAATATAAAAATAAAGACACTTAAGCATTTGATTTAGATATATTGGAATTGACAACAGTCAGCATTAGACTGTAAAGAGCATTAATTAAAATCATATAAATGACTTCCTAGATGCTTTATCTTATAAGCCACTCTGTTTATATTTTCCACCCTGCCTCCATATATTTTTTTCAGAAACAGATATTTAATCTAAAATAATGATTAGAGTATTAAATTATTGAAAAGGTTGAGGCATTTTGTGAACACAGCATTTTTTTTAATCTACATGTTAGAACTATAGCTGAAAATAAAGTAAAATATGAGAGAAAAAACACCTTGGTAGATTAAAGATGACCACAAATTTTTTGCCACTCATTTCATTGAAAAGCAATAGATTATTGAAACAAACACGATGCTTAGATATAATTTTAACTTATATAATTGATTTTTGGGACTTCCATTCATGTTTTCAAATTATGGTTATTTAACGAGAATGATAATAGGGGGATGAAATTATAGAAATGAAGAGTCCTCATGGTTTGCTACTGCATTTCTTCATATATCAGCAGAAGGAAAGGAGCAAGGGAGTCATGGAGACTATTTTGCCCAGATAAACCCAGCAGTAAACAGAGATTCACAGAAAGCTTCACAATTTTTTTCTTTTTTATGCCTTTCTATACATTTAAAAGGCTGGTCCATCTCATTTGATGAATTACTCAAGTTAGGTGTTTTGATATTCATATAGTCAACATACATCATATTAGTCATCATAGGTATCTTAATTATAATCATTCAGTACAGTTTCCTCCCAGAATGACTTCCAAAGAACACTAGACCTTTAAGATATGCATATATAAAAACATCAAGAATTTGAGGGGGAGGGCAGATAAATATGAGAAACTCTTTAAAGAATAATCTTCTGGGGAGATCACAATACATATTAACATATTGGAAAATCAAGAAGTCCATTGTTAACTACAGTGTGTTAGGACATTCCTGTATAATTTCTTTACAATGAAAGATTGTATTTAAGTCATTTACAACAATAAAATGCAGACAAAGTCCTCAGTTTAACAGAGTAGTCTGTGGTCCTAAACTTTATTGACTTCCAAATGGCTGCTCTCACTTGCATTCAAATGGTGCCACATCAAACTAACTCAATTAATTGGGGCATTTCACATTATTTCTTGAAATGGTCTGCCTATTTTGTTGTGATCTCATAAATTGCAGGTTTGACCCGAAAGATATCCCACAAAATGCCTAACATTTTCATTTAAGGCCTCATCATTCTAAACATACCAAGTAAAATGCACATGGCTTTACCTGTGAGGAGAAATTAGACAACAACTAACATATCGGCACTGTTACCTATAAAGCCCCAAGCTATTGTTTTGGAAAGAAAAGAGTAAGTTCTAGGCCAGATGAATGTTGAAGTAATATTGTAATGTTGAGCATAGAAGAACTGGTCCTCTCAGTCATTTGATGCCAGGATGGATAGCCTGGATAGACAACAAAAATGGATCTGAGAAAGAAAAGGATGTCAGTAATAAGTATCCTTTCCACAATAGGAAATAGTTTTGTCATTTGTGGGAATGTGGGTGAATGTGTACGTATAGGGATGTTCTTAAACACTTTCAATTTTGCAGAAGGAAGTATAGGTCATTCGTGACTAACAAAGTTTAAACTTGTCTAATTGGAACTTACAGAATAAGTAAATGTATGATGTCCAAATTCATGCCAAGTTGTGGTCTTACTGATCTAAAATATTGTTACATTTAGATCCTGTAGTTAATTATCTCCTACAAGGTTTGTCAATTTACAGTTCACATTCCTTCCACCATATGATATACTATCAAAGTGGTTGATTTGCTTATAGAAGAGATGTTTCCTAGACTGAATGTTTAGACAAGGCTCTTGGGGCGATTGGGGAGTGAGGGAAAAGACAGGGTTCAATGAGACCACTAGGGTGCATATTTAATATAAGAGGTGGCTGCCAAAATATGTCCCTAGGGAGATAAGATTTTCTGGCTGCTGGACTTGGAATTGGCTAAGTGGAAAGAGAAACTTTAAGTGCCAGGACTGAATTCTGAGGAAAAATAAAGAGGATCTGAGAGGCTCTACAAGAGAGGAAAGGTGTTTTGGCAATTGCCAAGAGAAGAAAGTTGCAGAAAAAAAATCTGCAAAGGGTATTGTCTTATTTTTGTGTGTGTTCTGTGATGCAAATTCTTTTCCTCTTCCTCTCACAAAATCTCTAAACATCCATTCTTGTAAACACTTGTGCAGGAAAGTTAATTTGGAAGAGACAAGCTCTGTACTTCTATGAGAAAGAGCAATCTTTCAAAATTATTTACTGTTATAAGTGGGACTTATAAAACATTTAACACAACTACTCTAGAGGTAGATATTATTGCTCTTATTATTCCCAGATTTACAGATAAGAGAACAGAAACTCAGTAAAGTCAAATGGCTTAACTGAATGACAGAAACAAAGAATAAAAACTTGAATAGAGGTCAGATCCCACATTTGATGCTTTTTCTGACCATCAAGCCAAGATGCATTACTGTTACTCATGTAAAAATAAGCATTTGGGTATGTCTTGTTAAATTTCCTTTTTGTTTTGGGTGAAAAGAAGTCATAGCTTGTGAATTTATAATTTTTCTAGCAAAAATAGTCTGGGTGGAGAGGAAAAGGGAAAATAATTTTCAGGAGAAATCATGTTTTAACTCTATCTATGCATGGATGTATCTGTTGAAAAACACTGAATATTTTCGAATATTATCAGGCTGGCTATTTGACATTTGAAGGAGACAAAAGGATTCAGCCAGAGATAATACCTATACAGTGCATGACCTATATAAAATATCCCATAACACCAAGAGACAAGCTCAAAGAGACAACAAAAGAATAGAGAAGTCAGGGAAGCCAGACTAACTGTAGGAGTGAAAATAAATCTTTCTTTAAACCCAGTGAGAGAGAAGAATCCTAATGGAAAAAGGATATTGCTTATGAAATGAATGTGGCCATAGTCACAGAATACTCGAGAGAGCAAAATCACAGGTTAACAAGTAAGAGTCACACATTTCAAGATTTTAGATATTAGCTGTGACTATAGGCATATTCCAATTACTGAAAAAAGGTATTACATCTCACAGAATTTTGTATAAACACACCCCAGGAAATATTTTCCAAAGCCACTGCCAGGGTATTTGTTGAAAGTATGCTACAGCCTAGGTGTGATAAAAGGGTCATTCTAACTTTTGTGTGAAGCCAAGGCTTGAGGGCATGGCAGGATGGGGTCAGATTTAAGGACAGAAATATTTTCAAATTGGGGTCACGATGACTAAAAGCCAGAGATGTGTCTTAAGCAAAAAGTACTGTAAACTGGATTCACTGAAAATCTCCATAATTTCCAAGAAGAAAATGGTGGGAGACGAAAGGAAAAGAAGATTACCTAACTTGTAAAATATAGTCAAATACTTCTAAGAAATTCTGCATATATTGCCAAGACAAGCTAGAAAAAGTCCTGGGGAGATATGGCAATGATAATGACTGAGCAAAATAAATAAATACTTACATAACAGTCTAGGGAATTTTCATTAATTTTTGGTATGCCAAAGAGCATGCACTTTCTCAGTTGGCTGACCTGACTTATGCCTGCAACTTCCAGTCAGGGAAGAGAATGAAGCTAATTGCTTCCCACTGGTAGTAAATTTGGAGGCAGCACAAAATCATCACTTTTCATGAGGCTTTCCTGAACACTTTATCTCAATCTTCTTTTGGCACTTAATACCAATGACTTTTTAGCATAGCATAGAGACAAAACAGTTCCTGCCTAAGAAGATACATACCAGAGATCAGCATACATACCTACATACATACATACATGCATGCATACATGCATACATGCATACACACCAGGGATCAGCAAACTGTGGGCTGTGGACTCTACCTGGCTAACTCACTATCTGTTTTTATATAGTTTGCAAGATAAGAATAGTTCTTTAGAATATTTTTTCTTTTAATTAAAAAATATATTTCTCATCAAGTGCTCATCAAGATAAGTGTACTTTCAACACCCTTGATTTATTTCACCCATCTCCCAACCAACTCTCCTGTGGAAATCATCAGTTTATAGTCTGCAGTTAAGAGTCTAGCTTTGTTTGTCACTTTTTTTTCTTTGTTTGCTCATTTCTTCAGTTCTGCATATAAGGGAAATCATATGGTATTTGTCTTTCCCCGTTTGACTTATTTCACTTAGCATTATGCCCTCTAGGTCTGTTCATGTTATTGCAAATGGATTTCATTACTTTTTATGGCTAAGTAATATTCTGTTGTATACATATGTACATATTATATTATATTAATACGTACATATACAATACATATACACATCTTTATTTATTCATCTATTGATGTATACTTGGGTCACTTCCATATCTTGGCTGTTGTAAATAATGCTGCAATAAACATAGGGGTGCAAGTATCTTTTTTGAATTAGGGATTTTGTTTCCTTTGGGTAAATATACAATATGGAATTACTAAATCCATATGGTAACTCTATTTTAATTTTTTTGAGAAACGTTTATACTATGTGCCATGTGGCTGTGCCAATTTGAATTCTCATCAACAGTGCAGGAAGGTTCCTTTTCTTCCACATCCTTGCCAACACTTGCCATTTCTTGTGTCTTTTATTTTAACTGTTCTGACAGATATAAAGAGATATCTCATTGTGATTTTCACTTTCATTTTCATGATGATTTCTGATGTTAAACAACTTTTCATATTTCTGTTGGCCATCTGTAGTTATTCTTTGGAAAAATATCTATTCAGAGACTCTCCATTTTTTAATAGGACTATTTGTTTCTTTTTTATTTTGAGTTGTAGAGGTTCTTTATATCTTTTGGATATTAACCCCTTATTGGATATATTATTTATAAATATCTTCCCCCATTCAGCAGGTTGCCTTTTTGTTTTATTGATGGTTTCCATCCCTATGCAAAAGTTTTTATTTTTGTGTAGTTCCAATCATTTATTTTTGCTTTTATTTCTCTTGTCTAAGGACAACTATCTAAAAAAAATGTTTCTACAGAAGATGTCAAAGATATTACTGCCTATGTTTTTTTCTAGGAATTGTATGCTTTCCGGGTTCACATTTAGGGCTTTAGTCCACTTTGAGTGCATTTTTTGTGCATGGTGTAAGAAAGTGGTCCAGTTCATTCTTTTGCACATAGCTACCCAATTTTCCCAACATCATTTCTTGAAGCGTCTTTTTCCCGTTGCCTAGTCTTGCCTTCTTTATAGTAGATTAACTGACTATAATAAAGCAGATTTATTTCTGGACTCTCTCTTCTGTTCCACTGATTTATGTGTCTGTTTTTGTGCCAGTACCATATACTGTTTTGATTACTACAGCTTTGTAGTATATCTTGAAATTTGAGATTGTGATACCTCCAGTTTTGTTTCTCTTTTTGAAATTGCTTGGGCTATTTGGGGCCTTTTGTGTTTCCATACAAATTTTAGGATTATTTGCTCTGGTTCTGTGAAAAATGCTGTTGGTAAGAATGGTTTTCACATTATTAAATGTCTGGGAAAAATATCAAAGGAAGAATTAAATTCAAACTTCCTGTCCATAAATAGTTTTATGAGAACATATCCACCTATATTTGTTTATGCATTGTCTAGGGATGCTTTCATGCTACGATGACAGAGTGGAATAGTTGCAACAGAAACTGTATGATCTACAAAACCAAAAATATATCCTAAATAAATGTGTATATTCTGAATGTCAAGAATCTGTTAGGCTGTATTCATCTCACAATAAATGTCCTTTTCTACTGGGATTCTTCTTTCTAACTCTAATTTATCTTGTGTGAATTTCCTGGAAAGATGGCTTGTGTTTACCAGAGTTCTCTGCACACAGAAGGAATTTAATAAATGTTTATTAAATTAATAACTATCTCAAATAATTTCACATCAGTTTCCTAGTGTATGCCTAGTTCTGAATAAAGCATAGTACTGGAAGGGGCGGGCTGACATGAAAGAAACCAGTGCCATTATTACAACCCTTGAGGGTTTCATTATTTTATCATCTACATAATGATACAAAACATTACATTATTTAAGTATCAAATACCCGTTAGAGGCATAGACTCTACTAGAGCAATAATAGATATTAGTCATCATCATAAAACAGTTCTTAAACATTCATTATGTACTTGGTTAAATCCTAGGGATGCATTACCTTCATAAATATGCACAGCAAATCTATATGTAAATACTATTACCATTTCCATTTTAAACATGGTAAAACAGTAACTTTTTGAGGTCATATGGATTG
Source organism: Hyaena hyaena (assembly GCF_003009895.1). Lineage (NCBI taxonomy): Eukaryota > Metazoa > Chordata > Mammalia > Carnivora > Hyaenidae > Hyaena > Hyaena hyaena. The sequence goes on from NW_024080972.1 coordinate 1,413,855, forward strand.
CACTGGAAATTGAACCCAATAACACATACTTATTTAAAAAAATATTTTCAGATAAGGATATTTTTAACTTGGACCACAATAGATATTGAATAAATATTAATGAATTTAAAATCTATAAAGGTGCGAAGGAAATTAATGGGGGGATATAGAATATGGAACTGAGAGATCAGGAAACATTTCTTGAATAATGGGAATAGTTTGCATAGATGAAAAAGAGAGAAAGCCATTTCTGATGTGTGTATAAGGGGTAGGGGACATAATTTAAAGAGCATAAGCTTGAAATCGATGTGATCTAACTCTAATAATGACTCACATCATAAGAGGATTCTACTTTAATTAACTGAGAAATCAAAGGAGTAAATTTGTATATATAATGTAAGAAGAGAAGTAAACAAAAGTCCTCTCAAGTAAACAAAACTGCATTTGGTAAGTTTCTGTTTCAAGATTTTTTATTTTCCCCCTGACGGGGCAGTATTCTTTTTTCTTTTCTTCAGAAATTATATAGACAATAGAAACAACAAAAGACAAATTAACTTTTCCTTTTCCCCTATTATATTTAAAATAAAGAATATAAAAGTAGATAATAAGAGGTACATTGACATCATTAAAATCAGCAGCAGGAGCTGCAAAATGGATTTGTGAGATCATGAAGTTGCTTAAGGAGCTAGAGATCCAAAGCGTCTTTAAAACAAAGCTTCCACTTCTCAACTGAGAATGAAGCCAGTATGCTCAACCTGGCTCAGCCTTCCTTCATATGAAAAACAAAACCCATAGAGCTATTTTCTACTTCAAGTCTTTATCTCATTAAAATTTACACTTCAAGGGACAAGGTGAAGAGAAAGGCAGTTATGATAATTACATCCTCTCACCCATGGTGTATTACCTTCTTTATATTTCAGTGGGCAATCTAATTCCATGATCTAAAAAAATTTACTACCACATAAGTGAGAGACAAGATGATATTCCTACGTGTAAGGTATTCACAATTGTGTGATGCAGAGCCTGTTGAAAACAGAGGCAGTGTAAGTGACTACCTGTTGGTGTGATTTCAAGTGCTCAGAATCACCAAAATCATCATGTGCCAATAAGACATGTAGCCATAAACTACCAAAACAATTATTTCTACTCATTGCATGCCAGAGTAATGTTATATTTCTACATTAACACTGGTTGTTCCAAAGCTATTTACTTATATTTATCTGTTTCTTCAGCTAGATTATAAACTCTTTGAGAGTAGAAAATACACTATAAATTGCTCCCCATCTATTTTTTATTTAATCCTCACATCCTTATAGGATTTAAGGATCAGTGACCCAATTCATTTAAGATATAAGAAAACTAAGGCTCAGAGAGGTTAAGAGACTTTCACATGGTGACACAGATAATAAAAGGCTGAGCCTGAACTGATACACAGATTTGACTCCAAAGACCTCAAGTACTTTTTTTGATAAGAAATATATATCTTATACACACACACAAACACACCTCTCCCACGCAAATCCATCCAAGCCCATCATAATGCTTTATACATTGTGATTTTCTTTTAGTTGTAGAGTTGAAATAATCTAGTACTGATGGATTTCCATCACTTGTGCTTTAGAATAAATAAAACTCAAACCTCTTTTTCTATACAGACAGACTTTGAGAAAGCCAAGAGAGAACAATTCACAAACAAACTTCACCTACTGTATACTTTCCTCCAAAGGCTATAGCAATGTGGAACTATGCTAGGTGAGACATAGTATGTATGCTTTTATTAATATATTACTGTATGCAGAACTCTGGGATTTGCGATTCCCAAAGATAAAGATTATTTAGAACTTTATTTTTAAGCAACTTTGTATTATCTTTAAGTCATACAGTCATATCAGATAGGCCACATGTAAGAAAAAATGTATGCGGCTTAAGTTTCTTTGACTGTAAACTACCTTTCTGGCAACATGATATTACAGCTGTTATTTAATCTTGTTTTCTGGATGCTGATATTAGTTGGTTCATTTTTTCCAGCTTTGTTGAGAAACAATTGACATACATCACTATGTAAGTTTAAGGTATGCAAGATGATGGTTTGATTTACATATGTTGTCAAATGTTTACCACAATAGTTTCAGTTAATATGTATCTTCCCATATAGTTACAATAAAAAGAGAATAAAGAAAAAGGGGGAAAACATTTTTCCTTGTGATGATAAGTCTTAGGATTTACTCTCTTAACAAGTTTCCTACATATTATATATCAGTGTTACCTGTAATCATCGTGTTGGATGTTATATCCCTAGTGCTAACTTATTTTATCACAGGAAGTTTGTACCTTTTGATCACCTTCCTCTAATCCCCTTTCCCCCTACCTCCTTCCTCTGGTAACCCCAAGTCTGATCTCTTTTGCTCTGAGTGTTTGTTCATTTTAGATACCATATATAAGTGAGATTATATAGTACATGTTTTTCTCTGACTTATTTCACTTGGCATAATTTTTTTTTTTTGGCATACTATTTTTAAGACACATCCACGTTGTCACATTGGTAGGATTTCCTTATTTTTTATGGCTGAATAACATTCCATTTATATATTTACCACAGCTCCTTCATCTGTTTATCCATTGACAGACACTTAGGTTGTTTTCATGTCGTGGTTATTATAAATAATGCTGCTATGAACATGAGGGAGCAGATATCTTTTCAGGTTAATATTTTCATTTCCTTTGGATATATTCTCAGACTGGAATCATTGGATCATACGGTAGTTCTTTTCATTATTATTATTATTATTATTATTATTATTATCATTACTAATTTATTTCAGAGAGAAAGAACGATTTATTATTCTTTTTTATTAGAGAGAGAGAGAGAATATGTGAGCAGGAAAGAGGTACAGAGGGAGAGAGAATCTTAAGTAGGCTGCATGCTCAGTGTGGAGCTCGACCTGGGCTCAATCTCATGACCTTAGGATCATGACCTGAGCCAAAATCAAGAGTCAGACACTTAACTGAGCCATCCAGGCACCCCAGATCATATGGTTGTTCTATTTTTAATTATTTGAGGACTTTCCATACTGTTTCCCACAGGAGTGGTATCAATGTACAGTAGCACCAACAGTGCACAAAGGTTCCCTTTTTCCACATCCTCACTGGCATTTGTTATCACTTGTCTTTTGCATGATGACCACTCTAACGGCGTGAGGTGATATCTCATTGTGATTTTCATTTTCATTTAATTCATTTTTACTTGGCCTCTCATACATCTTCTTTGGAGAAATGTCTATTCAGGTTCTTTGTCCATTTTTTAATTGGGTTGTTAGTGTGTTTTTCTTGTCACTGTTTTTGTTGTTTTGTTTGCTTTTGACTTCGATGAATTCTTCATATATTTTAGGTATTAATCCCTTATCCGAGTTATGGTTTGCAAAATACATTTTTCCCATTCTATAATTTGTCTTTTCTTTATGTTGTTGGATTCCCTTGTTGTGTAGAAGCTTTTTACTTGGCTATAGTCCCACTTGCTTACGTTGTATGTTGTTGCTTATGCTTTATGTGTCCTATCCAAAAACTCGGTACCAAGACCCTTGTCAAAGAGTTTTATTCTTATGTTTACTTCTAGGAGTTTCATGGTTTCAGGTGTTACATTTAAGTCTTTTATCAGCTTTGAGTTACTTTTGTGAGTGGTGTAAAGATATTTAGTTTCATTCTTTTATATGTAAATATACAATTATTCCAGCACCATTAATTGGAGAGTGTCATTTCTCCACTGAGTACTTTTAGCTCCCTTGTCAAATATCTGTTGACTGTATATGCTTGTGCTTATTGCTGAGTTCTTGATTTTGTCCCATTGATCTTTTTGTTTGTTTTCATGTCAGCACCATGACTTTAGCTATACAGTATAGCTTGAAATCAGGAAATGTGATATCCTCTGCTTTGTTCTTCTTCCTAGGATTATTTTGGCTATTTGGGGTCTTTTGTGGTTCCACACAAATTTAGGAGTGTTGTTTGTACTTTTGTAAAAAATGCCATTGGAATTTTGATAGGAATTACATTGAATCTATGGGTGGTTTTTGGTAGTATTGACATTTTAATAATATTCATTCTTCCAATCCCTGGACACAGGATATCTCTCCATTTATTTGTATCTTCTTCAATTTCTTTCATTGACGTCATGTAGTTTTCAAAGTAGAGATCTTTCACCTTCTTAATTAAACTTATTTGTATTTTTTGATGTCATGTAAATGAGATCAGTTTTGTTATTTTGGAAAATTCATTGTTAGTATATAGAAATGCTACAGAGTTTTGTATCTTAATTTTGTATTCTGCAACTTCACTGAAATCATTGATTAGATCTAACAGGTTTTTTTTTTTTTAATTTGGTTGTCTTTAGAATTTTCTATATACAAAATCATGCCATCTGTAAATAAAGACAATTTTATTTCTTCCTTTCCAATTCTCATATCTTTTATTTCCTTTTGTTGCTTGATTGCTCTAGATAGGACTTCCAGTACTATGCTGATTAGGATTGGTAAAGGTGGAAACCCTTGCTATATTCCTGATCTTTGAGAAACTGCTTTCAATCTTTTACCATTATGATGTTAGTTGCAGCCTTATCATAGTGGGGCTTTATTATCTTGAGATATATTCTTTGTATTCCTAAATTCTTAAGAAATTTTTTTATCTGTCATTTAAGAAGTGAGGTGTTTGTCCAGGTGAGCAGGTTCTTGTCACTAATGAATTGATTTTGAGGAATTTCCTGAAGCAAACACTAAAGTTACTTATTGGTTTACAGTCTTATATTACCTGGCAAATTTTTTTGCTGGCAAAACAGATGTAATGTTGTCACAGGTATTGGCAAAGAGGATCTCAGTTCTTCAGGCAAAGGCAACACTATTCTCCTGGCTACAGCAGCTAATTTTCTCATTAGAGTAATCTATACAAACTTCCTTTGAGTGAATAGACAGAAGGCTGAATAGACTTTTAGATTTTAGGTACTGTTTAGATGGATGCAGGATGCAGATCACTGGGATATTTAAGTCCATATTCTCCATAGTTCACAGAGCAGTAGCAGTGCTTGGTCCATATATCTATCATCTATATATTTTGAATACCATTCAGTTCAACAAAGAAGAATTCTATTATCTCTTAAGTTAATTGCAATTTACATAGTAATGTCCTAAAAAGAAAACTTGTTATAGTCACCTTAGGAATGCATATTCCTTTTAGTACTTAAGTTCTTTCAAGAGCTGAGTAAATGCCCAATGTGAATCACTCATTAAAAGTTACCCTAAGGTATAATTAGAGTTCGTTTATATGCATACCTATTGGTATCACTGAGAATTTAAAATTATTTACAGAAATATAATATTTTCAATTGTATACAAGTGAAGATGCAACGCATATGACATCAAAAAAAAAAAAAACAAAAACAAACAAAAAAAAAGGACTCTAAGTAAGGACCCTGCTGATGAATAAATAGAATAGTCTTTAGCTATTTATTATGCTATTTTATGATTTTAAGAAAGTATCTATCCTCAAACACTTAAAATTTACTTTGCATAAATGACAATCATGCAGTGTAGGTTTTTTCTTCTGATTTATGATTTTAAAATGTTTTCAACATTTTGTATTATTCATATTTTCAAATGTACAAAAAGTTATAAGAATGCTATGCTCAAAACCTAAATTAACAATTATCATTACTGTGCCATAGTTGCTATGTTTATTTATTTTTCTATCTGTCATTTATTGAAATTTCACTGAACACTTTTGAAGTAAGTTTCAGGGATTATAACATTGAACACTTATTACTTAATCATGTATCTAAGGAGCTTCTCTAACATAATCACAAGTTATTATCCTACCAAAAATAAATTATTATTAATTCTATAGTATTCAATACCCACGCTGTTTTCAAAGTTCAGTACAAAGATTCAAATCACATTCTGCGGTAACTGAAACATAAAATTTAAATTCCAATTTAATTATCCCACATCCACATTCCAAATCAATACTTACACATTGTACTGCTATAATAACTACTTCTTTTGTTAAAGAGGTTGTAAAAGGAAGAAGTTTTAAAATATTAAATCTTTAAAGAAATTCATTTGAAAAAGTTAAGTCAATGGCACTATTGCATGGCAACACAATTCTAATTTATGCAGTAATTTGCATTATGTTTCACAGAATATGGGAATTTGCAAAATGTTTACGTGTACACCATTAGACTGTATTCTAAATCCCCATCTGAAAATATTTTTCATATGCCCTATTTTATAATTAACTTGGAAAGAATTTGATACTACCTCATTTTATTTAATTCAATAAGCTTAATTTATATCTGTACTATCAGTCCCTCAATTGGGAAATTTATTCTTCCTGTCATCCTCTACTGTCACACTAAATCTCACAGTCCCTAGGGAGAATTTCTATACTACTGCTTTAAAATTTCCAAGCCATTTTTAAGTGTATTTATTTATTTTGAGAGAGAGAGAAAGCACAAGGGCAGAGAAAGAAGAAGAGACAGAATCTCAAGCAGGCTCCACACCATCAGTGTGGAGCTCAATGTGTGGCTGGATCCCAGGAATTGTGAGGTCATGGTCTGAGCTGAAACCAAGAGTCAGATATTTAACTGATTGAGCCACCCAGGCACACCCCAAATAATTTTGTTTAATGGCATTCTATGTTGAAGAAGAAAGACAAGAGATTCTCCTAAGTAAATTCACCCCCTAGGTTTACTTTCACAAGAGTCTTATGGTAAAGGAAGAAAAAAAACCTAATCAGTATGCACTTATACCATTTAAAGACAAATAACTTTAACCTTAATGATTTAAATAGCATACTGTCATTTATAGGCATTCTGCACACTCAAAAAAAAAAAAAAGAAAAAAAAAAACCAACAACACTGCATGTAAGCCCAACCCCTAATCCCAATTAGTCACCTTTCTATAAAAAATATATGGTTATTTATAAATAACGTGTTTAAATAATCTGTGGTTGATTTGAGTTTGTAAATTTTTATTTATGTAATATGCATTCTGAAAGACAATGTTGATTTGAAGAAAAAATTATAGAAATGTAATCCAATTAAGTTGGTTTACTAGTGGTAGACTGTTATCAAATTGAGATTGATATTATCCAACTCAGTTATGTACGGACATGGGAGGCAATTCTAAGAAAATTCAGTTCCTTTTGCAGAGTGGACTCACACCTTTCAGACTCCAAGAAAGAGGCCAAATATTGTAGCCCAGCCAAGGAACTAGACCACACTGTGCAAATATGAGCAAATATGATGTTCTGAAGTTTATTCAAAAGTGAAAACAATGTCTGAAAATATCGATTAAGAAGTTGGGCTTGGAGGAACTGAGCCAAGGAACAGGAGTAATTTGGTTGACAGCTGTACGGAAGGCGCAGGTAGCAGAGCTCCTTAGCCAACAACTTTTTGGTTACTAGATAACAAGAAAGAATCATTTTGCGTCAAGTGTGCATTCCTTCACCTATTTCATACCCTCACCCTCAGCATTTTGTTGAAAGATTTCCTTGGAAGCTCAGGTTTCCTGCTAAAGAAAGTTATATGATCACATGCAGTGACTTCACACTTTTTAAAATATGTTTTGAAATGACATACATAGGAGAATAACAGGAAGCTGAGAAAGCACCTATTTCTCTGCTTTCCTTCTTTAAGCTACATTATTAAAACAACAACAACAACAAAAAGGCTTCTTATTTTCAACATATAATTCCAAAAGGAAATAAACTATTCTGATTTATCAGCTGTGATACTTGAAAAGACTAAATGAGGCAAAATGCTTAAAATTTTTTTAGAATGCTAAGCTATAAAAGGGACAATCTACAGTGTGGAGCGTGACACTGGAGTCTGACTAGGTGAGTTCACATCTGTGTCCACCCTGTTGCCGTTTAACTTTGAAGAAGTAATTTATGTGAGTCTCAGTTTCTTTGAACATTGAAGTTTCAGAACCTATCTCATGAGTTATTGAGAGAATTAAGTGAGAAAAAAATTCATAAAGGTAGTAGAAAATGGCCTGATATCTGTCATTTTTAATATCATCATTATCATTATTTTATCAGTGTAACAGAAACCCTATTTCTAGTAACATTCATATAAACTTTCAATAAGCTATCATTGCCTCCTAAGTTTCTAGATTTAGATTTTTTATTCCAGTAAAATGATGTTACTCTTTGTGGCTGTCTCCTTTCTCATCTTCAATCCTGTTTCTGCTTTTCTGTACACAGAGCTCTATTACATTTTCAGCATCCTTTAACAGGCAGGGGTGAGAGTCTAGCTCATGTATAGCTTATGGAGCAGAAATAATACACACCACCTTCAGGCTGGGTCCTTAAACCCTCTCACACCTGATTCTGTAAGTTTTTCCCACTCTGCTGTCTTCATCTAGAGGAGCTAGGAAGCACTGAGATTCACATTTTAAAACAGAAACAGTGCAATGTGGAAGTAGCAAGTATCTCTACAACACATCTTCAAAGAAGACTGTCCATCTATAAGATCCACCTGTTTGGACTTACATGATTGAAAAATACACTTGGGTTGCATTTAACTTCTGCAGTTATGAAGTGTTAAGTATTATGGTAGTTTTTATCACCTTAACTAAAATATCTCTGAAGGTAGAAAAACCTCATATACAGGTACAAAATTCAGAACCAGAACAAATATTCAAATATCTAAACTCTGACATTTGTTACATTAGGCATATAGAAGCTTATTGCTATCAATATAAGAATCCACATTTCTTATATTTTTCTCACACATTAAAACTTTACTTTGGGGGTGCCTGGGTGGCTCAGTTGGTTTTGCATCTGACTTCAGCTCAGGACATGATCTCATGGTTTGTGAATTTCAGCCTCGCATCTGGCTCTCTGCCATCATCACAGAACCTGCTTCAGATCCTCTGCCTCCCTCTCTCTTTTTGTGCTCATGTACTCACTCGCTCTCAAAAATAAATAAAAACATTAAAAGAAAAAAATTTACTTTTATGTTGAGCTTATCTAGCTCATGAATGAACTTTTTTCCCTCTATTATTTATTAAGAGCACAGTAGTCAGAAACTGATATGTAAGTGACACCTTTAGTAGGAATCATACTCTGTGAAGCATGAGTCTTTCATTAAGTTTTATCTGTGTAGGCAAAATGGATTTATTAAAAGTATATGAAGCTTAGAATCAGCCAGATCTGGGTTTAAATCCCAGTTCTCACATTTTTTCTCTGTGCAGTATTGGGCAAATTACTGAAATTCAGGCAGCAAGTTCAGAAAATGGGAACAACACAACAGAAACTATGTTAATAATTATAGAATTTACTACATAATTATGCAATATGTACTTAGTATATAGTTATAAACTTATAAAATATAGTATAGAAAAAGAAAAGAAATTAACATTTATTGAGCACGCCTATGTGTTGGGCACTGTGTTAAATTCAGATCACTGCATCAAATAAAGCCACTGGGTTTGACCCATATCTATTTCTCAATCACACATGATTTTTCCTCAGTAAATTCTAGCTTGGAAACAAACAGCAATGAGAATTCTGAGGAAAGCAATCTCCAACTTTTGTTAGGTTTGACTATGCTGATGCTAACCTGGCTATAGGCAATCCAGCATGTGTAGATAGTATTCTCTTCATAAATGAAGAGAATGAAGAAGAGGAGAATTATAGTAAAAATTAAAAAAAAAATGTGTGTCTGGCATTAACAACGTTCCAGAAATTCTTCATAAAGTGGTTACATTTACATTCACTTAATTTTCAAAAGCTCTCTTCCTGTTTTTACATTTGAAGATAATAAAGGTGAATGCGTGAAAGCAACTTGAACAAGACCTAGAGCTACCAAATGGTAGTGCCAAGATTCAAGACTTTCTAATATCAGAGCCTTTGCTTTTAAAAAGCAAAAACTAGAAATGAAATTCTGATCTGTTTAATTGCAAAGTCTATCCCATTGACACTTCTATTACTTCTATGGTATAAAACCCGGAGTTATTTTCTTCAAGGTACTTGCTAAAGTAAAAATAGATGACACAGCAATATACAGTTAGAGTGCTATAAAATTATTTTATATGTTTAAAATTTTTGCTATATATGAGATTCATCTAGGATTTAATGAACAAAAACTAAGACATATAACTAGAATTTAATAAAATGATTACTATGAACTAAATTGTTTCTCCCTCCTCAGATTTAAGTTGAAGCCCTGACCCTCAATGTGACTATACTTAGAGACAGGGACTTTAAAGAAGTAATGAATCAAATGAGGTCATAAGGGTAGGTCCTAGTCCAGTATGGTTAGTATCCTTATAAGAAGAAAAGGGGCACATGGGTGGAATCAGTTAGTTAAGCATCCGACTTTTGTTTTCAGCTCAGGTCATGATCTCATGGTTCATGGGTACAAGCCCCAAATTGGGCTCTATGTTGATGGCTTGGAGCCTGCTTGGGATTCTCTCCCTCTCCCTCACTCTCTGCACTCACCAAAATTAATAAACCTAAAAAAAAAGATTTTCTTTGTCTCTGTCTCTGCCCTTCTCCCCCACTCATTCTCTCTCTCAACAAAATAAAATAAATAAATAAATAAAATAAAATAGATGAGGCAAAGACAGCAGAGATGTATACATACAGATAAGCTAAGTAGGTGGCTCAGTCCATTAACCATCCAACTCTTGACTTTGGCTCAGGTCATGATCTCACAGTCCTGAGATCAAGCCCTATGTCAGGCAACTGCTGAGCATGGAGACTGCTTGGGATTCTCTCTCTCTTCCTCTCTCTCTGCCCCAACCCCACTCTTTCTATCTCTCTCAAAATAAATATTAAATAAATATTTGTTAAAAAAGGTTCCCTAAGAGAAACTAAACTTGCTAACACCTTGATCTGGAGTTCTAGCCTCGAGAACTGTGAAAATAAGTTTCTATTGTTTAAGCCACCCAGTCTTATAGCATCTTATTATAGCAGTCTTAGCACACTAATATTAAGATCTCACATACCAGAGTGAAGAAAAGATGGGTTTGTATGTGCATTGGTAGGATGGGAAGCAATTTTAATTACACACAAAAAATAAACCTGCTCTCTTTTAATAATACCTGTATCAGTCAAGATTCTACTGTAGGTCATAGAAATCATTCTATCCAGTTAAAGCAAAAAAAAGTATTCATGAAAATCCTATAGCTATATCATATTTAAAATTTTTATATCAAAAAATTGAATGATTTTCCTTAAGATCAGTAAGAAGACAAGGATGTCTGTTCTCTGAATTTCTATCCGACATATTACTGGATGTTAAACTCAGTGTATACATGTAAGAAAGAGAAACAAAAGGCATCCAGTTTAGACAGGAAAAAGGTAAATTTTTCTAACTCATAAATGAAATGAACTGTCTTATACAAATCTCATGGAATCAACAAAAAAGCTACTAAAACTACTAAATGAGCTTAGCAAGTATTCACAATACATGGTTAATATAAAAATTAGCTTATTTTATACACCAGCAATGAATAATTGGAAATTGAAAATAGCAATTAACATGATATATAGTAATATAAAAATATGAAATATTTAGGGATAACCAGACCCAAGATCCATAAGGCTAAGAGAAATTGAAGAAGAACTAGAAGAATTGAGAGATTAATCATGTTCAGGGTGAGAAGGCAATCTCTTTAAAATGTCATTCTCCTAAAATTGATCTATAGGTTAGATACAATCCTTACTAAAACCTAGTGTGTGTGTGTGTGTGTAAAATGATAAATCCATTCTTAAACTCATGTGGACATACAAAGGACCTAGAATAGCCAAAATAACTTTGAAAAAGAAGAAAAATCTAGAGGATAAACACTCCTCAATTCCAAGACTTGTTACAAAGCTACAGTATCAAGATAGTGTGGCATTAGCACAAACATAGACAAATAGGAGATGAAGCAGGATAGAGAGTTTAGAAATAGACTCATATACATATGTACAACTTATCTTCAAAAAAAGGTAAAGAGACAATTCAGTGGAGAAAGGAAAGTCCTTTCAGCAAATGGTGCTGGAACAATTAGATATCCACAGGGGAAAAATAAGATTTAATCCATGCCTAAGCCATATGTTAAAATTAACTCAAAATGGATTGTACACCTAAATGTATAAACCTAAAACTATAGAAAAAAATCTAGGAGAAATCATAGGAGTAAAATGTCTTTACTTGGATTGAGCAAAAATTTCATAGATGGAATGTCAAGTGCAAAGTTAATAAAAGATAAATATTAGTAAGTTTGATTTCCTCAAAATTAAAAGCATCTACTTTTTAAAAGTCTCTGTCAAAAGAATTAAAAGGTAAACCACAGAGTAACATGAAACACTGTAAAACATACATCTAATATAAGACTGAACCCAGAATCAATACAGAATTCTCAAAATTCGACAACAGCCCATTTCAAAAAATGAGCAAAATATATGAAGACCTTACCAATAAAACATATGGATTCCCAATAAGTACATGAAAAAATACTCAATATCATCAGTCATTTAAGAGGGGTGCCTGGGTGGTTTAGTTGGTTATGGGTCCAACTTGATTTCAGCTCACATCATGATCTCACAGTTCGTGAGTTCGAGCCCTATGCCAGGCTCCATGTTGACAGTGTGGAGCTTGCTTGGGATACCCCTCGCCTTTCTCTGTTCTTCCCTTTCTCTCCCTCTCTCTCTCTCTCAAAATTAATAAGCTTAAAAAATTAAAAAAATAAGTCATTTGAGAAGTTCACACTGAAACTGCACTTAGATACTATTTACTTATTAGAATTGTTAAAAGAAATAATAGCTTAGCAAATAAAATTTCAGGAAAGATGTGGAGTACCTGGACCTCTCACAAACTGTTGGTATATAAAACGGTACAATTATTTTGGAAGATAGTTTGGCAGTTTAAAAGTTAAACAGGCAGCTCTCCTATGATCCAGCCATTCAGTTCCAAAGCTTCTACCCAAGAAAATGACAGCAAAACAGCTATGCCAAGACTGGTACACAGATGTTCATAGCAGCTTTACTTGCAATAGCCTAAGGTAACTGGATGAGCAAATTGCAGTAGATCTGCACAATAACAACTGAATGATAAAAAGCAATGAATTATTGACACATGCAATAACACTGATGAATCTCAAAAAAAAGGGGTTTGCAAAAAAAAAAGAAAATAGACAAAATGTATAGTGCAAATTGTATCATTCCATGGCTATACTTTTCTAGAGAATAAATATTTATTTATTGTGACTGAAAGCAGATCTCTGGTTGCCTGGGGATTCTTGGTGGACAAAAGAGAATGAAGGGATTACAAAGAAAGAGGCATGACAAAGTGGAAACGAGAAATTCAGGAGATGTCATTAGCTGGCTTGTGATGATGATGCTATAAGTATGTACATGTGTGTACATATATGCATATCTCAAACTGTATGCCCTAACCATGTATAATTTGTTTATGTGCATCCAGCAGTTACTTTATCGTCTTTTCTTTTTTGTCTTGTTCTTACACTAGGCCGTTTCAAGCTGTCTCACTGGTTATTGGTGCTTTGCTCATTTTTCCTTTCCTTCTGTGTTTTATTTTGGATAGTTGTCATTGCCATGTTTTCAAGTTAGCTAGCTTTTCTTCTGTGGTGTCTAATTGCCATTTAATCCATCCAGTGCATTTTTCATGTCATACATGCATTTTTCATCAGCAGATATTTGATTTGGGCTTTTCATACTTCTTACATGATAAATATATACTTTCATTCTCTGAACTTATGGAATACAGTGGTAACTGTTTTAATGCCTTTGTCTACTAAGTCTATTATCTGTGCCATTTTTTAAAATATTTATTTACTTATTTTTCAGACGAGGGAGAGAGAGAGAGAGAAAGAGAGAGTGCACACGAGCAGGAGAGGGGCAAAGAGGGAGAGAGAGAATTCCAAGCAGGCTCCACACTGTCAGTACAGAGTCCAATGTGGGACTCAGTCTCACAAACTGTGAGATCATGATTTGAGCCGAAATCGAGTCAGATGTTTATCCTACTGAGCCACCCTCGTGCCTCGACTGTTTGATTGTTTCCTTTATTATGAGACATTTTTCCTTGTTCTCTGAGTACCTGGTGATTCTCTTTTTTCTTTGCTGTTTGCTGGATATATTTCCATTTTTAAAACTATTGTTGTGCTTTATTCTGAATAGTGATTAAATTTATTGTACAGGTTCTATCCTTCACTGATATTAAGCTTTCTTGGTGAAAACAGGCAGAATTTAGTCTAGGGTTAATTACTCTTTCATCTTTCACACCTTCATTTCTTGCACATCTACTGAGGCAAAACCCTTCCGAGAACTCTGTCCAATACCTTAAGCATCATGGGCTTTTTCATTTTGGCTGGTGGTAAAAAGAACTACTTTAGACCCTGTGTAATTTTTAGGGATTATTTATTCTGATCTTTTTCTGTTGGTTTTTTCCCAGCCTGGTGCATTTTCCTCAACAGCATGTGCTGATCAGTACTCAGTTGGAGGCTTGAGAAAACCCTCAGAAGCTCCAGGGTGCCCTGTGAACTCAAGTCACATTGGTCTTTCAGACTCAATTCAAGGAGACTGTCAAACTCTGCCTGGGTTCCCTCTCCTTGGACAGCAATGTAGAACTGCCTCAAGACAGTAAGCGCAGACACCTGAAGGGCTCATATTATCCATTTCCCTTCTTTACAGGTTCACTGTCCTTTATAGCCTATGTCTTGAATGTCATTACTAATATATATTTTGTCTAGTTTGTTTTTTTCATTTTTAATTGAACCAGGAGGCTAAATATGGTTAAAGTAATGCCATCTTGACTATGAGTAGAAATATCAGAGGCCTTTTGATTCTGATATAAAAATAAAATATATTCAACAGGGTAGTGTACTCAAGAGAAACAGAAGAAGAGAAAAGGAATCTGAAGATGTGGTCTTACTCTACTTTTACAAATTTGAGGCTGTGGTGAAGGGCAAACCAGTCTTGCTGAACCACAGTGTTCTCATCTGTGGAATTAAGGTATTGTTATCTGTTCTTTCTGTTCCACACCATTATTGTGATGCTTTCATTGGCAGGTTTTGCTTATTTAAAGGGGGGTATTATAAGTAGTTCACCAAGAAGAGGCATTTTGTTAAGAAAACTGATCACATAAATATTAAATTGCATATTGTGAAGAAAATGAGCTCTGGTGTAAGAGTCATGAACTTAAAAGCTGTTTCTGCTATTTATTAGGTAGTTTGGCAATTTAATTGAACTCTCAATTTCCTTTTCGTTAAAATGAAAGTAACTGTACTTACATTAAAGGAGAATGTAAAAAAATTAAAGAAAATATATACAAGATTCCTAGAGGAGTGCAGGTGGAAGAATGCCAATAAATGTGTTAATTCTTGGACTGTGTCATGAGTAGTAAGTCAGCGGGGGGGGGGGGGGCGGGCAGGAAACCAGACAACTCTGCACATAGATGCTACATATTTCTGTTGTCTGGACTTTTTTCTGAGAAGTAGATATCAGAGCCAACACTAGTCTACATAGCATCTTCATTTGAGTTACAAATAGAAGCCTTCTGTGTGTGAACAAATTAGAGGTTGTCTCTTGCTTCAGGTGACAGAGCTCATTAAAGAGGAAACTATAACCTGGATTTCAGCCTCTTACTACCAGAGATAGGCTTCCCTATGCAGCTTTGATATGGAGGCTGGTGGTAAAACTCTCCAGATTATATTCCCATTTCTCTCTGGTCCCCACGGCTTCTTGCCCAGAATCTATTGCATCAGACAAAAGGGAATAATTTGAGAATTGGCAGAAGGTGACATTTGGTCTTAAGATATTTAGATACACTTTTTCTGAGCCCTGAAAAGAAGGTGAATTGGAGAATGTGCTATTTGGGGGAGGTTAGTAATAAAATATATGTTTATTTCTACATGACCCCACTCTATTATGAACTAAATAATGCAGGAATTGTTCTTACATTTCATTTAGAAAGGGCATCATTTTCTTTTTAAAAAAAAATGTTTATTTTTGAGAGAGAGAGAGTAGGGGAGAGGCAGAGAGAGGGGGACAGAGGATCAGAAGTGGGCTCTACGTTGACAGCAGAGAGCCTATGTGTGGCTCAAGCTCATGAACTTCATGAACCATGAGATCATGTCCTGAGCCAAAGTCTGACACTCCGCTGACTGAGCCACCCAGGCGCCCCTAGAATAGGCATCTTTTTTCTAAAAAAAAAAAAAAAAAAGGCACAAAAGGAGCACCTGGGTAACTCAGTTGGTTAAGTGTCCAACTCTTGATTGCACTTCAGGTCATGATCTCAAAGTTTGGGAGAGATCCCCATTCTCTCTCTCTCTCTCCAAATAAATAAATAAACTTTAAAAAGTTATTTGAAAAAAGACACAAAAGCATATACACCTCCTTTAAGATTGTGTTTTTCTTCTTACTTGGAGAGACTTAAAGATAGCAGTGATTCCTCTGAACTAAATTTCCTGCATTATACTGAAATATAAAGCTAGACATTTTATTTAGATTTTAACAAGTTACTAGAACTCTTGTTACTGAAGCCTATCTGTGCAGGATCTGTTTATTTGAAAGGGAGAGGTAATGTGAGAGGAAAGAAGTGTCATGCTGCCAAAATAGGTTTCTGAAGGCTGACAGTATTTTAATCACGAAAATCTCATTATTTATTAAAAAAGTAAACAGTCAGAAAGCCATAAATCTCTCTCTCAATAATGTATAAATGCAACATTATGAATAAATGTTGTGTTTTAGATGACATTTGTATGGAAATAGCAATTTCAAAGAATTTCAGAAATATTTACATTCTGTTTATACCTTCCTTTATTCACTGACTCACATATCCATACACTTATTGAAAATTAACCATGTCATCCTTCAACTTCTACATCACCTCGGTACTCACCATCACAGCGAAGATATTGAAAAGTGTTTTTGCAGACAACTGGGAATTCCTTAACATTTTTTCCTCTTCGGCTCACATCATTTGAAATCACTTCCCAAATGTCCATTAGAACTACTTTTGGTAAAGTTAAGAATTACATAACGCTTTATAATTTCAATAGTTTCTACTCTCTTCTCATTTTATCCAATTTCTCAACATCATTCAAAAACAGTTGACCACATCCTTCTTTTTCCTAAAGATTTTTCTTTAGAGTAGTTTTAGGCAAAACTGAGCAAAATAGAATAGTTGCAGAGATTTCCCATGTACCTCTTTCCCAATGCATGCATCACCTCTGCCATCACAAGCATGTTGCCCCAAAGTGGTATAGTTGTTACAACTGATGAACTGACATTGACATATAATAATCACTCAAAGTCTGTAGTTTACATTAGAGTTCACTCTTGGTGATGTAAATTCTATGGGTTTGGGCAAGCATATAGTGGCATGTATCTGTCATTACAGTATCACACAGAGTGTTTTTACTGCCTTAAAATACTCAGTGCTCCATCTGTTCATTCCTACTACCATTTTCTTCCTTCACCCCCACTCCTAGAAGCCACTGATCTATTTACTCTCTCCATAATTTTGCCTGTTCCAGAACATCATGCAATTGTAATCATATGGCATATAGCCTTTTTCACCTGACTTCTTTTACTTAGTTATATGATTTTACATTGTTGTTTTTATTTGCATTTCACTGATGAAATATTTTTGGAGCATCTTTCCATATGCTTATTTGCCATCTGTATACCTTCTTTGATGAGGTATTTGTTAAGGTCTTAGCCCATTTTTAAAACTGGGTTGTCGTTTATATTCTTATTGTTGAGTTTTAAGTTCTTTGTATACTTTGGGTAACAATCCTTTATCAAATATATATTTTACAAATATTTTCTCACAGTCTGTGGGTTGTTTTCTCATTCTCTTGAAAAAGTCTTAGAGCAGATGATTTTTTAATTTTAATGAACTCTAGCATACAAATTAATTTCTTGTGGATCATCTAAGATCCATGATGTTGTGTCTAAAATGTCATCACCAGAGGTGACTGAGATGCTCAATCAGTTGAGCGTCCAACATCACCTTGGGTCATGATCTCACGGTTTGTGAGTTTGAGCCCCGGGTCAACCCTGTGCTGACATCTGAGAGCCTGGAGCCTGCTTCGGATTCTGTGTCTCCCTCTCTCTCTCTGACCCTCCCCTGCTCACACTGTTTCTCTCTCAAAGAAAATTAAACATTTAAAGAAAAAAGTCCATCATCATACCCAATGTCATCTTGGCTTTCTTTTCAGTTACCATCTAGTAGTTTTATAATTATACCTTTTATATTTAGGTCTATGAGCCATTTTAACTTTGGGAAGGGTGGAAGTTTATGTCTAGACTTTTTTTTTTTTTTTATGCTGATATCCAGTTATTCCAGTGTCATTTATTGAAAAGACTCTTCTGTCCAAGATCAGTTAACTATATTTTTGTGGGTCTATTTCTGGATTCTCTATTTTGTTCCATTGATCTATTTGTTTATTCTTTCACCAACACCACACCATCTCAACTACTGTAATTTTATAGTATAAGTCTTGACCTTAAAGGTAGTGTCACTTCTCCAGCTTTGTTTTCCTTCAATATTGTGATGGCTGTTCTGGGTCATTTGTTTCTCCATATAAACTTAAAAAATTTGTTAAATGTGTATTTATTTTTGAGAGAGAGACAGAGACAGAGAGACAGAGTGTGAGCTGGGAAGGGGCAGAGAGAGGGAAACAGAATCCGAAGCAGGCTCCAGGCTCTGAGCTGTCAGCACAGAGCCTGATGTGGGGCTCAAACCCATGAACCATGAGATCATGACCAGAGCTGGAGTTGGACGCTTAACTGACTGAGCCACCCACGTGCCCCTCTATATATAAACTTTTGAATTGGTTTGTCGATATCCACCAAATAACCTTCTGGGATTTTGATTGGGACAGTATAATATCTACAGATCAGGTTGGGAAGAACTGATATCTTGATAATAGTGAGTGCTCCGATGCACGAACAGGGAATACTTCCCCACATATTTAGTTATTCTTTCATTATTGATCAAGGCTTTGTTGTTTTCCTCATACAGAACTTATACACATTTTGTTATATTCATACCTAAGTATTTCAGCTGTTTGCGTACATTTTTTTGTTTCATATTCTGTTGGTAATTTCAAGTTCCACTTGTTCATTTCATTTCTGGTATATAGGAAAGTGATCTAATTTTGAATGCTGATCCTAAATCCACTTTGGTGATAATCTGTTTGCTCCCTATAGTTAAGAGTGTTTTGTTTTGCTTTCTCTCTCTCTCTCTCTTTGTCTCTTAAATTCCACACATGAGTGAAATCATGTGGTATTTATCTTTCTCTGACTATTTTATTTCAGTTAGCATTATATTCTCTAAATCCATCCATGTTGTTGCATATGGAAAGACTTCATCCCTTTTTATGGCTGAATAATACTCCATTGCATATATAAATATACCACATATTCTTAATCCATTCATCTATCAATGGGCACTTGGGTTGCTTCCATATTTTGGCTATTGTAAATAATGCTGCAATAAACCTAGGTGTACATATATCCTTTTGAATTATTGTTTCATATTCTTTGTATAAATACCTAGTAGTTCTATTACTAGATTATAAGGTAGTTCTATTTTTAATTTTTTGAGGAACCTCCATATATATTTTAATTTTTTGAGGAACCTCCATACTGTCTTCCACAGTGGCTACACCAGTGGAAGGGTTTCTTTGTCTCCACATCCTCAACAATATTTGTTGTTTGTTGCGTTTTTTATTTTAGCCATTTTGACAGGAATAAGGTGATTATCTCATTATGTTTTTGATTTACATTTCCTTGATGATAAAGTGATGTTGAGCATCTTTTCACATGTCTGTTGGCCATCTGTAGGTGTTCTTTAGAGAACACCTTCTGCCCATTTTTAAACTGGATTATTTGTTTTTCTGGATGTTGAGTTGTGTATGTGTTTTATATATTTTGGATACTAACCTTTTATTGGATACATCATTTTGCAAATATCTTCCTCTATTTGGTAGGTTGTCTTTTAGTTTCGTTGGTTGTTTCTTTTGCTGTGCAGAGGTTTTTTAATTTGATATAGTTCCAATAGTTTATTTTTGTTTATATTTCCTTTGCTTCTGGAAACATACCTAAAAAAGATGTTGCTACAACCAAGGTCAGGGAAATGACTGCTTGTGCTCTCTTCTAGGATTTTTATGGTTTCAGGTCTCACAGTTAGGACTCTAACACATTTTGAGTTTCTTTTGTATACAGTGTAAGAAAGTGGTCCAGTTTCATTATTTTGTGTGTAGGTGTCCAGTTTTCCAAACACCATTTGTTGAGAAATAATGTTCTCCTTATTCCTTACAACTTTCCTTGCTTTGAAGTCTGCTTTGTATGAAATTAGTATCGCTACTCGTATTTTCATTTCATTCATATTAGTATAGTATATTTTTCTTGATCCATTTACCTTTAACCTACATTTGTCTTTTAAAGTGGATTCATTATAGATAACACACTGTCAATTCTCTTTTTATTTTTAATTTTTTATTGAGGTATAATTAGCATATAGCATTATTATTTTCAGGTATACAACATAATGGTAAGATCTATAGCACAAGTGGATTAGGCTTACATAGGAAGTGTTACATGAGAACACTTCCAAATATATGAGAAGAAAGGAATATAACATATACAAAAGTGAGGTCAAATTATTGGCTTTGATGCTTAGAGGTATCAATGGATCTTATCCGAATGCCTATATTTTATTTGGAAATTATGGAGCAAACTACTAACAAAAAGTAGGAGGACAGGAGAGTTGGATACACTAATATATATGAAAAATGGGAGATAGTAAATAAGAAAGTATAGTAGAGGTGTGATAGTATTAAAAGTCAATTTGAAATTCATAGATTCTATTGAATTTCTCCAGCACATTCCTGTTGCATAATTGGGTTTACCCAGAAAAACGAGATTAATCAGATGACTGTGACTAAGGGACAGAAGAGCAAAGAACTAAAGACTATTTTCAAAGGAAGAACTATCATATCTAAACTGAGTTGTGAAGGGAATGAAGGGATTGAGAATATGAGATGGATTCTAAATGGCTGAAACATCATAGGGTTGGAGGAAACCTAGTTCTCCAAGGGGGCCAAAAATGGTGAGATTAGAAGTATTTGAATAAATAAATTTAAAGATAGAAAGGAGTGCTCATAATCTGAGAGATAAATGGGTAGTATAGCCTAGTAGCATGTACTTCAGCTAAGTTGGGGATTTTTAGGGAAGGAAGAGAAATCATTTCAGCAGCCCTAAGCTACAGTTCAACAATTCTCTTTTCATTTATGACCCCTGTGACCTGTCAACCTTTGACTTGCCTCCAAAGAGCCTTCCCCAGATAGCATATTAGAACTGCACAAGGTAGCATCATGTAATCCTTAACAAAGCAAGTTTTGAACCGAGTTAGATCCTTTACTTGAGTTTGCCCCTTCCTAGTTGGGCAAAAGTTGTTTAAACTTTTTAGGATGCAATTCCCTATGTTCTAAATGAGACTCATGGCATCTGTCTCAGGGTAAGTATATAAAGTATGCTTAAAGTGTGTTCAGAAGAAATGACTGAAATATATGGTCTCAAAAATGAATCTTAGCAATTATAGCAATTATAAAATTGCTATTATTCTATTTGTTAGTATTATGGCTTCAAGAAACAGAATTAAGAACAAGGATTAGAAATTATAGTAAGGTAATTATCAATTCAATCTATTGATGAGCTCTGGAATAGTTAGAATATCCTGCCTAAAAATTAATCCAATAATTTAATTTTCTTTTTTCCTCTAGACTACAGGCTCATCAAGAAGAAGGAAAAGTATTTTATCTTACTTTCTCAGGAGGGGAAAAGTGACTTTGTTTCATAGACATCTGAGTTACTGCTATGGCTTAAATGTTTGTGCCCCCCCCCCCCACCAAATTTATATTTTGAAATCCTAATTCCCAAAACGGTGGTATTAGGAGGGAGAGTTTTGGGGAGGTAATCACTTCCACAGGAAGGGGCTAGTCCTTTTAGAAAGAGGTCCCAGAGAACTTGCTTGCCTCTTTCATCATCTAATGACACAATAAGAAGGTACCATCTATGAGTAAGTCAACTCTCCCTAGACACCACCTTGACCAGCACCTTGATCTTGGAATTCCCAACATTTAAAACTGTGGTAATACATGTATATTGTTTATAATTGTTTATAAGTCCCCAAGTTTATGGTATTTTTGTTATAATAGCCCAAACAGACTAAGATAGCTACCCTTTCCAAATGTTATATTAAGAGATTTTCCTTTCTATTTCTGTAATTGATGAAAATGAGCTATGTATCCTCTTGAAGATGCTGAATTTCGTTTTTAAAAGTTTTTAAATACTTATTTATTTTTGAGAGAGACAGGGTGCAAGCGGGAGAGGAACGGAGAGAGAGGGAGACAGAATCTGAAGCAGGCTCCAGGCTTTGAGCTGTCAGCACAGAGCCCAGCATGCGGCCTGAAACTCATGAACCGTGAGATCATGACCTAAGCCAAAGTTGGACAGATGCTTAGTTGACTGAGCCACCCAGGTGCCCAAGATGCTGAATTTCTGATGGGGATGGCAATGTAAAAGCCAGATGACCAAAAAATCAGTGGAAAACCATGAACAAAAAAGTAAATATGAGACTTGAGAATGAAATAAGACTTGGAAATAATGCCTTCTGCTCCTGCAGTTATATATGTTGAAGGATATATTCTTACAAACTAATGTTGCAATAGCCCCTTACCTGCCTAGCTGGAATCTGGCCCACAGACTAAACTAAAATTATACTGTTACAATATGGTAGCTTGATCATTACCTCTGACAGTAGGAGGTATTCCCTACTAGGAAGCGATTCCTAATAACGCAGCAGGATACACTTCTCACACCTGGATGATATGCCTGTCTGAAAAACCATCTTTATGTAACCTGACAGAACATTCTCCTCACGTGAATCTAGTCTGAATTGAAAATGACAGCTTGCTTTCTACAGTCTCCTTTTTCTATCTTTTTATAATTCTCAAAAGACTCATTTCTTTATTATTTTATTTATTTTGAATGCTATAGTCTTTCATTCTTGCATTCACAGGCTTTGATTCCAATTCCAATTCTACATTAATTTTATCTAGGGCATCAAGTGATAAAGTGTTGATGGTAATGTACTTGAAAAAAAATCCCTTAGTGTGTATTGATTGTATTAAACCACTGTGCTTAATCCAAAACTAGATCCTTTTCTATTTTGCACTTTCCCTATTTTCCTGGAGTTAGTTATTTTTCTTTGTTCAGGTAACCTTTATTCTCCCAATTACTTTCCAGAAAATGACAAAGAAAAGGCACAGTTATGAGCTGAGTCTTTGAAATTACAAATCAACTCTCTGAAAAGTAAACACTCCTGTTAATCACCTAGGTTTATCCCCAAACATCCCAAATGTTCGAAATAACCAGCTTGACTGAATTTGTGGATCATAATATTAGTAACAGTAAAAGACAGGGCAAATAGACATGAAACACACATTAGAGCATATTCTACATGACAAAATTGTTAAATTTAAATTTCTATGTCTTTCATGCTTTCTATTTCCATGGCCACATCTTTTATGCATTCCTTTTTCACTACAGGGAGTTTCTTTCCTTTCAATGCATCCTGCAATCCCCACCCAGATCAATCTTCCTAAAACATAATTTCAATAGTGTCATTTGCAGAATAAAAAATAGGACACCTCACTCCCCTACAGACAGGATAAATTCCAAGCTGCTTAAGCTGCAGCTCAAGGGACTTACTAATCTAACTAGGCCTGCCTTTACAGAGCTAAGCTTGTTCTTTTCCTACTCCAAATCCTTGCTCAAACCCAATACATTTATTCACTAAGTTAGCCACTTTCATGTCTTTGCTGAAACAGTTATTTTCCTTTCTATTTCCTTGCCAAAATAATATTCCCCATTAAGGCCCATGCAAAATCTCACCCTTCTTTCTTCTTTAATGTAGCTGGTATAAACCTCTATTAGTGGCAATCACAAATAATTTCATGTTATGAAATAATATAAAAGTTTGATAGTTACCCACTTTAAGAGGTTTAAATATCATATGTGAAATAAGCTGGTCATCATAGCTAAAACAATTCTTATTTTTTCACATTTTCACTAACATTTAGTCCAACCGACAAATTTGTTTGCTTTTTATAGGCTTCTTATATTTCTATCCAGGGGAGAGATCTTATCAATAGGTTAACTGCACTGTTTTTTTGTTTTTGTTTTTGTTTTTTTTCCCATGGAGAAGATTACAATCTACTGTCTCCAAGGATATAGAATATACCTGGTATTTTTTGTACTCCAGAGTTTACTCTAGGCCAGTACTTGACATATAGAATATATACATTCAAATTGTATCTGATGAATCAATAATTGTTCCTTTTCATAAAATGTTATAGATTTTAGAGTATAACAATCTCACTTATTAAACTCAAACTTCATCTGAAAAGTAGTTGTTAATGTATAACCTTAGATAAATGATCTTATACTTTATCATAAAAACACCAGAAGGTGTGCTAGTGCTATGAATTTGTACATAGAAAAGTAAAAACAAAACAAAACAAATCAAAATCCCCAAACCAAAAGACTAGTTCTATTCTGATGGCCTAAGGATAACCATTTGGTGTGGTTTGATAGATCCAAATAGATAAGATGTGTTATCTTCAGATCCTACATCTAACAGGTATTTATTGATTATAATCACTGTGCCAGATTCAGGTAATATGAAGATTTAAATAAATGTTCTGTCCTCAAGAGCTGTAACTAGGAGAAACTAACAAATGCATTCATAATTACAAGGCAGTACAAAATGGATTCTGATACTTTAAGTCCAGGTGCTGTGAGATCATTTATCTCATATTGGATTACACAGAAAAAGTGTCTCAAAAGCACTCATATATGAGTAGGTTTTTAAAAGACTAGTAAATGTTAACCTGATTTAGAACTAACAATAGTAGAAAGGTTGATAGGAGGTTTGAAAGAAATAAGAGTGAGACAGAGAGACTATCCTGTGAAAAACCCAGAGGTAAAGATACATTCAAGGAATTAAAATATTTTAGAGTAACTGGAGTATGATTATATCAGATTCTGCGGTAGAAAAAGGAGGGGAGGTTGTGTAGTGGATAGGTCTTCTACACTTTTTTTATATTTTATATTGTAATAAGAGAGGATGCCATTCAATACTTTTAAGCACCAAAGTGAAAGAGTTGAAGTTATGCTTAAGAAAGACTATGGAAACAAAGGGTCCGATAGAAAATAAGACATATGATGGTAAAGCAAAGAGTTCTGAGATTTGAGATTGTTGCTGAGTCCAAATGAGAAGTCATAAAAGCCTGAACTAAGGTGGTAACAGTGAAGACAGAAAAAAAAAAAAAAAAAGGGTAAATTTTAAAGACATTAACAAGAACCAGTAAGATACAGTCACAGATATTGCTTTGGGTTAAGAGATAGAAAAGAATTAAAAGTCACACTTTAGTTTTTGTCTTGGAAGACTTTCTAGATTGTGGAATTATCCATCGGGAAAGCAATAAAGAGAAAGAAAGATCTGGGAGATATATATTCTTGTGTTTCAAATAACCAGAACAGCTACTGTTACAGTGATCATAAAAAGCAAACAAAACAAAACAAAACAAAAACACACACACACATACACACATACAAAACACAAAACCCAGAGGCATGTTTTTCCATTTGATAATGGTTACAATAGAACATAATCCCTTGTAAGGATAAACTAGTTGCTGTTAGAAAATACTAACTTATTGCTTAACAATAAGCTAAAGTGTTAAAGATTTTTTAAATAGAAGATACAAATTGTACGTGATTGCACTAAATTTGAATTGTTGATGAATCTTTATCATCTTTCTTCCTTTTCCTTCAGGATTTCATTCGGAGAAACCTTTAATACTATTGTTTCAATAACAACTCAATGAAGTCTTCTTCAAAGGGATTACTGCTTATTACGTCAATGCCTACCCCTAATTCAAGTAGAAAGATGGCACAGGGCAAACACTGAAAAGAAAGGGAATCCCTTCCTTTAGGATATCAGTTTAGGACTTGCCCTGCTCTAGAATTTACTCACAATATTACCCTTCTTTATAGACTGTTTAGTGACACTGCCTTCAAAGGTCTTTCTTTCTACTTGACTTAAGGTAACGTGGACAGAAAATAACAATCTGAATCTTGTATGTTTGACTTAACCGGTGACCTTTTTTTTTTTTTTTTTGTTGCCCCAATCACAGAACACAGCATTATTCTCAGTTTACACCTCTACTTTATTTTAAATGCTTGTTTGAAATTTATTTTTTAAATTTCATTAATTAGAGGCGCCTGGGTGGCTCAGTCCGTTAAGCGTCCGGCTTCAGCTCAGGTCATGATCTCGTGGTTGGTGGATTCAAGCCCTGTGTCGGGCTCTGTGCTGACAGCTAGCTCAGAGCCTGGAGCCTGTTTCGGATTCTGTGTCTCCCTCTCTCTCTGACCCTCCCCTGCTCACGCTCTCTCTCTCTCTCTCTCTCACTTTCTCAGAAATAAATAAAACATTAAAAAAATTAAAAAATAAATAAATTTCATTAATTAACCTGTTTAATACTATAGTAACTTTGTAACTACTACAGAATTGATGTTTATAAAGAGTATTTTAAAACAAGAAAATGACTTTATATGCCATTATAAAAATAATATATGCTTACTCTAAAGAATTCTAACAATAAAAAACAAAGAAGTAAAAAAAACCACTTAAAATTCCTTTTATTCCTTTTCCCTTGGACAGCCTATATTAAAATTTTGATGAATGACCTTTAAGGTGTGTTGTGTACATGCGCACATGCATGCACATGTTTGTGTGTAAGAGAAGAGGGGAGAAAGATATATGAATTGATATGTAATTTTATATCCACAGCTATACTGTACTTCCAACAAAATATTATAACTTTTTATTTATTGAGCAAATGGGTATTTTTCTATTTTTCCATGGGTACATAATCCTTCTTGTGTGGATATACTATAATTTTATTTTCCCAATGCCTTTTAAAAATTTTTATTTATTTATTTTAGGGAGAGAGCAAGCCAAGAAGGCAGCAGAGGGAGAGACAGAGAGAATCTCAAGCAGTCCCCATGCTCAGTGCAGAGCCTAACGCAAAGCTCAATCCCATGGCCCTGGGATCATGACTTGAGCTGAAATCAATAATTAGTTGTTCAATTGACTGAGCCACACAGGTGCTGCTCTCATGACCTTTTAATAAATTTGCAGTTATTTCCTCTATATGTCAATATAAAAACAGCTTCAATATGAATCTTTGCCAGTTGTTTATCTCCTTGATGAAAAGAATTTTATACATACTGTCAAAATGCATAGCAGAAAATCTGCATCAATCTACATATTCACCAATAACACATAAAACTACCTCTTTCTCTATGGCTGATGTCATCTCTTTTTTCTCATGTTTGCCAATTTTTTATACCAAAGTATCTTATTAGTCTGCACAAATGCCACTTAGGAGAACAACTTCCCTGGTCACCTTCCATAAAATAGCACAATTCTGTTCAACAGTCACTCTCTGCATTTGTGACAACATTGTCACTAACATAGCATACATGAATTTATTATTTATTTTCTGACTTCTCCCATCTGGGTTTACACTTTAGAATGGTGTGAACCTTGTCTCTTTTCTTTAGTTTTCTATCTCTCAGCAACTTGAGTGGGTTCTGACATGTAGTAGATACACAAGACCATAATGTTGAATAAACTTTGACTGAATTTTAAAAAACATCATTTTTACCTTATGAATCTCTTAATTATGTCTGATGCTTTTTTCTCAAACTTTATTATACACACAATTCTCATTTTTATATTATCTGTTTTTTTTTTGCTGTCATCTATAGATTAATGTGCCTATATTATTTGTTTATTCATTTATTTTGAAAGAGAGAGAGAGAGAGCAGAAGTCGGGGGGAGGGGATCAAGGGAAAAACAGAGAGAGGGAGAATCCCAACCAGGCTACACGTCATCACTATGGAGTCTGATGATGTAAGGCTCAATCCCATGAACCATGACATCATGACCTGAGTCAAAATCAAGAGTTGGATTAACCAACTGAGCCAGCCAGGTGCTCCTATGTGTCTATCTTTGAATCAGTATTATACATTTATTTTTATTATATTTCCCTAATACATTTGGAATTCTGAATGGGTCTACTTTGTTCTTAGGATGTTTCTAATAATCTCTTTCCTTTATATTCTTGCAGATGATCTTTTGAACCATTTAATCAACTTTCACATAATCTCACAGGAATTTTAATTGGAACTGTGTTGAATCTAGAGAAATATTTAGAGAAATTTTATGCCTTTATCACATCTTCCTCTCTAAGATAATGCATGTCTATATTTTCAAAACTTCATTCCAAAAAGCATAAAATG
Source organism: Hyaena hyaena (assembly GCF_003009895.1). Classification (NCBI taxonomy): domain Eukaryota; kingdom Metazoa; phylum Chordata; class Mammalia; order Carnivora; family Hyaenidae; genus Hyaena; species Hyaena hyaena. The sequence continues at coordinate 1,442,277 of NW_024080972.1, forward strand.
TCATTAGTGACTGAAGAGGTTTATCATTTTCTTCACAGATAGCCTGAATATTTCTTAAAAGTCTATACCTAGGGATATAACACTTTTGTTGTCATTCTGAGTGAGCTATTTTTTCCATTATACTTCTAACTGGTGTTTAAATTGCTCTTCGAAAGACCTTGCATTTAGAAGCTCTCAAGAACCTACATTATAATTCCATGAAGCACACTGCAAGTGCACTAAAACACTACTTATAAAAGTGGTTTCAATAAAATATGGATTAACAGCCAAAATATGAACAAAATCAATTTATATTGGTATTGAGTTTAAAAATCTATTTCATGCGGTGCCTGCGTGGCTCAGGGAGTTAAGCATCCAACTTTGGCTCAGGTCATGAGTTCAAGCCCCATGCTGGGCTCTCTGATGACAGATCAGAGCCTAGAGCCTGCTTCAGATTCTATGTCTCCCTCTCTCTCTGCCCTTTCCCTGCTCTCAATCTGTCTGTCTGTCTGTCTCTCCCTCTCTCAAAAATAAACATTAAAAAATTAAAACTAAATAAAAAAATAAAAACCTATCTCATTTTCCTTAAAAAGCATCAATAACATATACTAATAGCTTTCTAAATAAAACTCATTGGCCTTTACATTTCAGAATTTTTTTCAGTCGGTTTCTCGAATTTTAACTCAGTTTAAGTGCCCAGCTTCAGCTCAGGTCATGATTTCATGGTCCATGATTTTGAGCCCCATGTCGGACTCTGTGCTGAGAGCTCAGAGCCTGGAGCCTGCTTTCAGTTCAGTCTCTTTCTCTCTCTCTCTGATCTTCCCCCACTCTCACTCTCTCCCTCAAAAATAAGCATTAAAAAACTTAAAAATAGGGGCGCCTGGGCAGCTCAGTTGGTTAAGCATTTGACTGCAGCTCAGGTCATGCTCTCACAGTTTATGAGTTCAAACCCCACATGAGGCTGTGTGCCTGCAGCCTGCTTCAGATTCTGCATCTCCCTCATTCTCTGCCTCTCCCCTGCTCACTCTGTCTCTTAAAAACGAATAAAAGTTTAAAAATAATAAAAATAAATAAAAAATAAAAATCTATCTCATTTTCCTTAAAAAAAGTACCATTAAGAATATACTAATAGCTTTCTAAATAAAACTCATTGGCCTTTACATTTAAGAATTTTTTTTAAGGGCACCTGTCTGACTCAGTCGGTTAAGCATCCAACTTTTGCTCAGGTCATGATCTCGCAGTTTGTAAGTTACAGCCCCGCATCAAGCTAGCTCTGAAAGTGCGGGGCCTGGTCGGGATTCTCTCTCCCTCTCTCTCTGCCCCTCGCCCACTTGTGCACACTCTCGCTCAAAATAAATAAACATTTTTTTTAAAAAGTAATATTTTAAAGGTGTGGTTATCTTTCAAAATTTGAAGTTAGGGATTCTCTCTCTCTCTCTCTTTTATTTTAGAGAGAGAATATGACTGGGGGACAGGGAAAGAGGGAGAGAGAGAATCTTAAACAAGCTTCATGGAGTGCAACATGGGGCTCTATCCTACAACCCTGGGATCATTACTTGAGCCAAAATCAAGAGTCAAATGGTCAAGAGACCGAGCCACCCAGGCACCCCAAGGATTTTCTCTCTATTAAAAAAAAAAAAAAAAAAAGTCACTGTATAGAATGCAATCTGAAAGAACTCACATATGCCTTGACCTGTGGTAAAGCAAAAATTGTCATAGATGTATCTCTAAGGTTTTTTTGTTTTATATAAATGCCATGCTAGCCTTTACATAGTCATTAAAAGTGGGATAGCTCAGTAATTAAGGAAAGAACTAGAAAACTTAAAATAAGTGAAATTTTTCGAAGGTGTTTGTAAGCTAAACTATTGTTGCTGAGAGAATATGATTCCTTTTTTTTTTTTTTAATGTTTTATTCACTTCTAGGAGAGACAGAGAGAGAGAGAGACAGCGTGAGCAGGGGAGGGTCAGAGAGAGAGGGAGTCACAGACTGAAACAGGCTCCAGGCTCCGAGCCGGCAGTCAGCACAGAGCCCGACGCGGGGCTCGAACCCACGAACCGTGAGATCATGACCCAAGCGAAAGTCGGACGCTTAACCAACTAAGCCACCCAGGCGCCCCAAGAGAGAATATGATTCCTAATAAATGTTTTCANAGTCAGCACAGAGCCCGACGCGGGGCTCGAACCCACGAACCGTGAGATCATGACCCAAGCGAAAGTCGGACGCTTAACCAACTAAGCCACCCAGGCGCCCCAAGAGAGAATATGATTCCTAATAAATGTTTTCACAATCAGTTGAGGGAAAATTGTGAGTAAGAAGAAAGCTAAATTGTAGCCTTCTGAGTCTTTCTAAAATGACCATAAGTTTAATATGTTATAGGACTTCTGGGTACTGATCACTGAATTGATTACAGCTTTTTTTGATAGGCCAATTTCTTTATGCCTTATTTCAACTCACAAATATAAAACATAACTCCTGCACTGTTATATTTGCCATGTTCTGAATGAATCTTTCTGTGTAATTTCCACTAATCATTTTTATTCCCCCATCTGTGCAAAAGACTACTTGATATTACCAATTAACCATCTGCCCATTTATGGAAAGGCTGCATAGTACCTGCTTATTTGAAACCAGCCATCTCCCTTTCCATCACAAGTTGAATTCACCAAAAGAGGAGACTCTATAAGTATTTTTAAGTGCTCCTTTTTATATTAAGTAAAGATACATGAAATGATCAATGTAACATAATCAAGGTACATAACATAAGCAACAACCACAATATTTCAATGGTACAGTTTTATTCTTTGTGGAAGAAGAAAAGTTTTAAAAATTAATGCCCAAAGTAAGGAAATTATTTTAAAGCAAAACTGTGCTAAATTGACAGTTTTGCCTCACAACATTTTCTTGGAAGATAAAAAGGCAATTTCTGCCAATTTTGCAAAAACACCTCCCTTACTCTACTTTAGTTACTATCCCCGAGGCACTTTATATCTTTTCTAGTAGACTAAAATGCTATTCCTCTAGGGAATGAAAGAAGAACAAATCTCACCATTTGATATTCACCATACCTTGCTCTAGTTTTCCAAGATTTTCAAAAGGAAATATGTAATAGAGGGTCCCCATTGTTTACTCCAGTTCTCACCTCTCACCACACTGGAGCCCCCTCCCACAGACCTAGGACAGGCTTTCTTCAAAAAGGAATATGAATGTTTTGTACCTTTCCTCACAAGTTCTTGTATCTTTTGAAATATTTGAATATATTTGACAAATGAAGTCATTTATTTTACTAATTTCCAAACATATTTTAGTTTCTAAAATTGTTTTTAATGAGATTTACTCAACAGCCTGCATATTTTAACAATCAGCTGTGTGCTTTCTTGATTGTGCTGCATATTTGAATATTTCAGCCTTTGTATATGTTTTTGAGAGAGACTCATACTGTAACGAGCTACACAAATTGCATCTTTGCAGAGACGATACATCGGAAACTTAATGGTGGTGTCTGGAAGACCTTCTCCTTGCACCCATGTGTGTAAGCACACGTATGCACACGTGTGTATGTTGGGTGAGAGGTTTTACTGGTGTCTGAATAGTTGCTGTTAGAGATAAGCCTAAAATGCATTGGCTTTAAAAGAAAAATAAATATCATGGGGATCTTTTGGCTCAATCAGTTGAGCATTTGACTCTTGATTTCATTCTCTCACCGTTCATGGGTTTGAGCCCCACAGCAGGCTGATAATGTGGAGCCTGCTTAGGAGTATCTCTCTCCTTCTCTCCATCCCTCCCCTGTTTGCACTCTCTCATTTTCAAAATAAATAAATAAACTTTAAAAAAAAAAGTAAAAGAATTATCAATACCAATTTCTAATTGTAAGGTTAGGTTACCCTGAATGGGATTGTGCTTTCATGTAAAAAACAAAACAAAACAAAACCCTGAAATCCCATTTATTTGCTATAACATTAATATTTTAGCAACTGATTTCCTTACATCTGTGTGTATATATGTGAAGCACAGTGTATAAACTTCCCAATGCCTTAATTTTATAAAGATGTGCTACACTCAGTAGGGTCAAATCAGGAGTTTTATTTTTCACTTTCATTTTTCACTTTTCAGTCCTGATGGCTCTTGCTCCCCTGCTCTTATCAGCAGTCTGGTCAGAACTCAAAGTTTAACAGTCACTTTCAGGCAATTAAATGTCTAGTCTAAGCTAAGGAAGTATTCTTATCCTACATTCAGTGTAAGATTTCTTTTCTCTCTTCAGAACAGGAAAAAACAGTAAAGAGAAAGTAAGCATGTGTTTACTTTCAGTTTGTGCTCCCCCCTCCACTAAGATTAGAATGTTTAGAAGGAGGGAGGGGGTGTTTCCATCACTGGGGCTATCTATTAACCTTTGTTGGCTGCCAACATATATATCTGCTACCACAAATGTCTAAATGTCCAAGCATCATTTCTCTCTATCCCTCTCTCTTTTCTCTTTCACTGGAGGTATATGTGTGAATTCTTGGCCCAGGTTACTGCCCTACTAGAGACTAATGACACAGACAACAAGTCATTGGTGGCTTTTCACAACGGTCCCTCAGGCCTGGCCTCTGGCAATATATCCAGTCACAGACTCTCAACTAAAGGCTCTTTCAGGTAAAGTCCTTCCAAGACAGTGTTAAGCCAGCAGACACTAAAGCCAGAGTTGCTCTATCTTAGTCCATCATCAAGTAGAAAAGATTTTGCCCATGGCTTTCCTCTTTCCACACCTGTTAAGGGAGTTCCCAATTTCTTCCGTAGAGAATGAAGCCCAGTGATGGTGCACTTTAAACCCAAGGGTGTGCTCCATGCACTGCCAAGAAATTTCTTAAAACTCTAGCTTCACATACTCTGGTTTTTCTTCAGATCAAGTAAATCTTTTACCTTTTATTAAAAAAAAGAAAAGAAAAAAAAACAATTTCAAACAAACAACAAAAACTTCAGCTACACAAATAATGACTCAGACTCTCGAGATACCTCTCTGAGTAGTACTGAAAGGGTTCCTTTCTCCTAACTATGGTTTAGAAAAAGCCAAGGGCATTACCAAGTCCTTTCTATGCTTTCAAATTTCTTCCTTGAGTCCTCAATTCCTAATAAATAGCCTGTCTTATATAGCATGCTGTGGTGACAAACACTGAATGACTTTAGCCACTATTAATCCCACAAGAGTTTGTCTGGATTCCTTTTCTAGAGAGTTCTTAAAATCCATTGTCATTACCTTTGAGGAAAAGGCCCAGAATCCTGAGACCACAGTAGGGACACTAAAATACAACCTATTATATGACTGTAGGAATTACATATGTAATATCATATAGTACATGGCATTTTTGTTAGAGACTTTTAAATTTTGTCTTATTTTTCTCATTCTTTCCCCATTCCTCAATCTTCTACACCCAAGTTTCATAACCTGATAGGTGTCCTTCAATGTATTTCACCATAGTTCAGAGCCTCGAACTTAGGTAGCATCAAACATTTCCAGCAAGCCCGCTGATAACAAAATAAGGATAAAATACTAAAAGAGCAGAGCTGCCCCAGCCAACCCCCAAAACTGCCATGAGAAGCACAGATCTTCCCCTGTCACTTTGGACTACTGGACTCACACAGACATGCTTAGCTTTGATCAGCCAAAATGCAGCTGTCTCACTGCCTTAAACAATAATAAATGACTGATGTTTTAAGCTCCTGAATTTGGGTGAGGTTTTCAACCAATGATTGCTAAATGACACAATTAATCTATTTTTTTACATTTCACATGATGTTCACTTCTACAGTCTCGTTTCGACATAGTTACCAACCATACCATTCATTCCACAATATCATCTAAAGGAAAGAAAGAAATAATCTTCTCAATAGATATCAAAAAAGAAAGTAACATAAGTCAATAATCTTTCACGATACAAACTTTCAGCAAACTAGGAATAGAAGGTAACTTTCTCAAAATGATAAGGCATCGACAGGAAACCTGTAGCCCACATCACACCAAATGGTAAAAGTTGAATGCCTTTTCCCTAGAGTGTGGAACAGGACAATTACATTCACTGTCAGAATCTTTATTCTTCATTATACTGAATATCTTAGATTCTCCAACAAGGCACAATAAATGTATAAATTGAACAAATAAACAAATGGAAATGAAAATTATAGTAGTTGGGGAAAAAATAAGGAAACATATTTATTTACAAATGACAGGATAAATGCCATTAAAAATTCTTAACACAAAACTAGTTTATCACATTAGTTCATCAGACTGGGAGCTTCACTTGAAGAAATACGAAACAGAACATTTGTACAAAAGGTCTTATACTGAGGTCTCATGAGGTCATCTGCAGTAAAGCAAAGTAGTAGTAATGACGCAAAGATACACTGGCAGGGTGCCTTTCAACAAATTGCTCAACTATCAATTAGAAGGGGTTTTGCAGGTACATAAATTATCATGGTCCTAGTGCAAAGAGGAAGCAGAGCCAGTTACCAAGAGTGTAAGCTCTGGAGAAAGACTTTCCTTGGCTTTCTTAGTGATGGCTTAAGCAATGCATTTAAATTTTCTCTATACCAGGAACAGTATTGTTCTTTTTTACTTTTAGGTATCTATCTCTTAGAAAGTAAAATTTTATTGATTTATATTTAAATACTTAAATAGTGGCTTGAGTGGGTGGATTAGAGATGAGATTCTATTTGGATAGTGTGTCTAGTTTGCCAACAACATATTACCTAAATTACATCATTATAAAAATTACCTCTAACTCTCATACACTACCCAACAACAATGAAACAGATATGCAGGAGCAAACCTTGGTTTGTGTGTTACTTAGAAGCCCTATGAAGGGAACCTAATCCATAAATATCATTTGGAATGATTTTTCTCAGGCCACAATAAGGTGAGAAATGGAGTATTACTGTTTGTATTATTATTCATTCGTTAAGGAAAACTCTAACAAGTATAAAGCCAGATGCTTGGTTCCAGGGAAATAGCTATGGAAAAAACATCTTAGTTCCTGGGGTTAATACACTGCTCCATCTGTCCAGATGCCCATATGACTACTTCTATTTTTTACTTTCCAGAATTCAATCTCTCTTCTGACTTTTTATGGGTTTTTAATTCAGGAATTATGAAGAGCCTGAGCTTTTAGTTGATTTACAAGAGAAGTTATCTTGCCACATTTTCATATACACTAGCAGAGAAACCTAAAACCTCCGGGTCAGAGGAACAAAGGCTGTTTATTACTGCTAAAATGACAATAGCCAGAATATCACCTTAGTTCTGGTTCATTGAGCCCCTGTTCCCACACAGCAACACAATTAGGGCCACGTGTTGAATGCACACATAGTAAAACTCTAATACAAGAGAGGAAATCAGAGACTAGGAAACCCCTGGTCTTAGGCAGGGGATGCTAGCAACCTGAATGTGTTCTTCTCCAAGGAGAAATATTATCTTTATTACCCTGAATTGTAAGTAAATCTTCTGTAGGGATACAAAGGAGACATCTTTATGTTTACCATACTGGAATATAAATAAATCTGAGCAAATTGGCTGTTAATATCTAGCCATGAAGTAACATGAGAGATTCATGGATAAGTCACTCCCAACAAAGGGAAGGCCTTGTTTTATGTCTGGAAGCGTTTAGTATAGGAATCAGGACTAGACAACCTATTGCTCCCATTCTGTACACAGTGCTTTATTTAGAAAGCATATATAACCTAAGCTAATTCAAATAAGTTTGTAGTGAAACTATGGAGAATCCTCTCTCTTTCTCTCTGCTCCCTATTCAACATGTAGAAAGGGTAGGGCAAGATTAGTAAATTCACCTTGCATTCTTCAAGAATATAAAGATATCTTAATAACAATTGAACATTGGATACATGATAGACACATATTATATAAATATGAGTTGGGCATGGTCCCTTCAAACAAGGAACTCAACAGTCATTGGGAAGAAGAAGTCTGTAGGTACGTAAATAACTATGGTCCCAAGAATAAAGAAGCAGCAAAGCCCTGATACCAAGAATATAATCTCTGGAGAAAGACTCTTCCTGGCTTCCACAGTTATTTTTTAGGCAATTTCTTTATACTTTTCTAGCTCAGTTACCTCACCTGTAATAATGACCTAGTAAGATAATTCAATCCATGAAAAGTGCTTGGAATACTGTATGTACTAATAGTAAACACAGCACACATGTTAGCTATTAATATCATGCTAAGTGATGAATATGGCTTATGTCTAAATTGTTGCCAATTTATGGAACTGTCTAATCTACTAGCTTCTTTTAATTTTCTTATAGCAGTTATGGCTGTCTAAAATTATAATATATATACATAATATGTATATATCTATATATTTATTGAGGACTCATTTCCATATATATGTTTACTTTTTAATTTAGATCTCCCACTCTATAGAATAATTTAGAAGACAACAAAGACCTTGTTTATGCTATTTTTCCTATATTTCAACTATTAGAAAATTATCTTGCATAGAGTATTATCCAAGTAATATCACTGAATGAAATCTGCTCAGAGTCGTCAGGAAAGCTAAAAAGCACTTAGAAATTCTCAAACATGCACATATTGATAAAGTATGATGTGTTTTTGGTGAGGCTGAAGAAAGCAATTGTTGGCTGGGCTTAAGTTGTAAAGCTATGATGTAAGCAATTTGCAGAAAGTCTCAGCACAACATGGTAAAGACCTTAGATTTTTATTCTGGAACAGAGTATCACCAGGTTCTTCAACAAAAGAACTATTGGCAAATATTTTCTTTATTAAAAAAAAAAAAACAAACAACTAGGTCAGCACTATTAAGAATGGATTGATGGGGTAAAAGAGAATGGGATACATGCATATTATGTAGAAAGTTAAAACTTCAGTTAAGAGATGACAAAAGTCTGCACTAGGTCATGGACTAGATTCAGTTACATTTTATAGATGTAATAGACAAGACTGGTGATGTTGTGGGGGATAAAGCTAGGTATAGAGTTAACAGAGTTGATGTTTCAGATTGCAGTTTGAATATGCTGTGTGACTCACTCACTTAAAAACTTCAACTACCAGCAATTGTCAACAGAGTTCCTAGCTGTTCTCTAAGGAACTGGGAATTTAAAGCTGGAGCCAAAGTGAATCCTTTTAGATTGAGTTAGTGTACCAATTTACATAAAACTAAGGCAGCTGCCTCCATAAAACACTGAAGAAACAAACAGAAACTAACTGGCATTTTGTTGAAAAAGATGTAATTGAAGTTATCACACATACCCACCTGGCAGCACTTATTAACCTGGTAATTAAAGACAATGTTGTTTCAAACCTCAAAGATTAATAAAGTATCAAACCAATGTCTATGAAAATTAAATTATGAAAAAATAAATGTTTAATCAAAAGCTTTCAGTAAAAGATTAATATTTTTTGTTATAAAGCTTAAACTTCAAAATAAAAATACATAGAGCAATATAATTAACTATAAGAAAGTAGTAAAATAATTATTCCTCAGAAAAAACCCACAATGTTTCAGACCAAAGAATCACAAAGATAATTTAAACTTTGGCCTCAGCTGGTAAAGGAAAGAATATAGACAGCCATCAAAATTAAGAAAGGGTCATGGTTTATTTGGGTCTATGTGGGAAGCAGATATATGAGATCAGGATAGAAAACAGGCAATGATCTCTTGGACATCAGCCATAGCAACATTTTTTTTTTTTGTAGGTAAGTTTTCTCAGGCAAGAAACAAAAGCAAAAATAAACTATTGGGACTAATCAAACTAAAAAGCTTTACCACGGAGAAGGAAATCATCAATAAAACCAAAAGACAACCTACTGAAGAGAAGATATTTTGCAAATGATCTATCTGATAAAAGGTTAATATCCAATATATATTAAAAGAACTCCTCCAACTCAAAATCAAAAAAAATTTTTTTTGATTAAAAAATGGCAAAGGATCTGAAGAGACATTTTTCCAAAGAAGACCTACAGATGGCCAACAGACACATGAAAACATGATCAATGTCACTAATCCTCAGGAAAATGCAAATCAAAACCATAATGAGATATCACCTCACACCTGTCAGAATGGCTAGTATCAAAAATACAAGAAATAATGAGTTAGTGAGGATGTGGAGAAAAGGGAGCCCTTATACACAGTTGGTGGGAATATAAATTGGTGCAATCACTGCGGAAGACAGTATGCTTTCCTCAAAAAATTAAAAATAGAAATTCTATGTGATCCAAAAATTCCACTGTTGGGTATTTACCCAAAGAATAAAATACACAAATTCAAAAAGATATATGCACCCCTATGTTTATTACAGCATTATTTGTACATTATTTGTAGTGGCCAAGATATGGAAACAACCTAAGCACCCATCAATAAATGAATGGATAAAGAAGATGTGATACATAGAAAAAGTGGAATATTACTCAGTCATACAAAAGAATTAAATCTTGCCCTTTGTGACAACATGAATAGACATGGAGGGTATAATGCTAGGTGAAATAAGTCAGACAGAGAAAGAGAAGTATTACATGATTTCACTTATATATGGAATCTAAAAAACAAGACAAGCAGAAACAGACTCATAAATACTGAGAACAAATTGGTGTTTTGAGATTTCCCTGGGGGAGTGGAGTTGAACAAAATAGGTGAAAGAGACTAAGAGATACAAACTTCCAGTTACAAAATACATCACGGGAATGAAAAGAACAGCATAGGAATAGTCAGTAATAGCCAATGTTATTGTAATAACATTGTACAGTGACAAATGGTAACCACACTTATCATGGTGATGAGCATTATGTGATGTACAGAAGTGTTGAGTCACTATGTTGTATACTTGAAACTAATACAACATTGTATGTCAACTATACTTCAATTAAAAAAAAAGAAAATCATAAGGGAGAAAAATACAAAAAAAAGAAGAAAAGAAAATAAATTCTGACCGCTAAAGTTATTTGATGTCGGACATTCAGTTACAGGTCCTGAGTTGCATTTAAAGAAAGTCACAGTTTGTCAGAGCTTCAGGAACTGCCTAAGAATAAATACCAGACTCTCATCCCAGAAAAAGGAAATATCACATTTGGGTCCTGGTTTTATGTTTAAGAGATTTTGCCAGGTAAGTGAGAAGTGTTCTGTATGTTAGTGGGTGCTGAGAACAAAAACAACTCTGGCTTATTTATTTTTTTTTTTTCTATTTCTTCAGCTTGTCCCACTTAGACACTTCTATTTATATGCTACAAGAAATAAAGTGCAAAAACAGTGACTTTTTTTTCTCCCCTTTGATAAAGAAGTACTTTACTGAAAACTTTGAAATACCTCTCTCTATAATAACTATCCAAAGCAGTAATTGAACTGCTGCACAGCTGGCTGAAAGTGAGGACATGATGACAGCCTGGAGCGAAGTGGAGAAGGGAGGCCAAGGGGTATGCGCAGGAGAACAGACTTCGTCTGTGGCAATGTTCTGCATGAGTTCTGTTACTGTTTGCAAACTGGCTCCTTGGGTGTCTAAAATACATAGAAAAGGTCGGAGTTCTCTTTGTGCTTTGAGGATGCCTAAGTGATGCTTTCATGACATGGAACATGAAAGTATCCATGGATGATTGTATTTTACTATGTAATACTTTCTGGTATGTAATCAGATGTGATACTTCCCTCACAATTACCTGAATTTATCCATCTATAGGAGTTATTAAAGTCCATGTCAATATGACTCTTAGAATGGAAGAATGAGGGAAGATAAATGAATAGACACCTGAGGCTATTTCCAGAAAAGAGCTCCATTTACCAGACTTGTCAATTCTCAAAAACAGTCATTTTGATGCGTTATCAGACTATCAGAATGTGACAGCAAAGGATCTTGGGTATCACATGATAATAATTGTTCTGTCTATATTTATTCTAAGATTGAATGGAGATGTGCTCAAATAATGTAATTGTGAATGTGTCTATCCGTGTGTGTATGTGTATATGTTATATATATTTATTTATTATTATTATATTATTATTACTATTATTATTTTATTCGTTGTGCTTTTATTCTGTTGGTTTTCTTTTCCAGCAAGATCACTAGTATGCTCAGGCTTATGCAGTGTCTAATAATTTCAGAAGAGAAATAATATCATACGTTGGTTAAGAGAAGGCAGCTTGAGCCAGTAATATTTAGAATTCTAGTCCTTCAACTTAAAACCTATATGATCTTGGGCAAGCAACTTAATACCTCTGAGCTTCAGTTTCTCTATCTATAAAATGGGTATAATAGTATTAAAGCTCATAAAGTTGTGAAAATTAAGTAATTTCTTCCATGCAAACCACTTGGAATAGTGTTCAGAACATTAGAAACATTTCATTAAAGTGATCAAAAAATAAATGTAAGAACAATTAACCCTGTCATGATATAAAAATTATAAGGGTCTGACTGGCTCCATTTGGGTAATGTGTTCACCTGTGGACCAATCCCTGTGCCCTGAGTGACTATATAGCCACTGTATGTCGGACATACAGGGCTTCTTCTCTGAAAGAAGAAATGGAAATCACATGAAATGGAGGAAGGGTAAGTCCCAAATTGGAGCTGAAAAAAATATACACCCTGAGCTATGAATTATATTTATTAAGAGTGTCCCAAAAAGAGAGATGGTTTCAGTTTTCAGATGGAGTTTATTAGGACTAGTGAAAGTAGAGGGAGGGGAAACAAAGCAGGAGTTGATATCTTTCCAGCCAGGTCCTTCTATGCACTTGCTTCTAGTACTCCTTTTTGCTCTATTGAATTTTTCCCCAAACTTCTCAATAATTATCTCTACATCAAAGCATCTAGGGTCATAGTGTGACTTTAAAATGTAGATTAATATGTAGATATGTAGGGCCATAGTGTAGACTTTAATATGTGTGTCCTAGACTTTTCACTGGCAAAGGTCTTTTTAGGATATGACTATGTGTTTTACAGTATTAAAGATACTGAACACCTCAACTGAAAATGTGTGAATTCAGTTAAAACAAAATCTTACTAATGGCTTTATGATTTTCAGATAAAATGCTGGCTCAGTAAATTAATTATGTAATTTCAAAGTGGTACAAATTTGAAGCACAACTATAGAAAAAAATGTCCTTGTATCTTTCATCTTTTGTGGGAAGCAGGTTTATTCATTTCTGGGTAGTCATCAACCACCTGCCACCCCCTCCCAAAATGTCATTACTTTATTTGAAGTCTTCTGTCCATTATGTCCTGACCATAGATTTTAAGGATATATTAACAGATAATAGTACATAAAACTCGGAGACTGCCACTGTAAAAGTGAATAAATAAATAAATAAATAAATAAACAAACAAATAAATAAATAAATGCAGAACCTGAGCTAAGCAGGCCGAGAAGTATTTTTGCCCTTTAGGGATGTGTTCAGCTCATCTTCCTTATATCTAATGCACTCGAAGGCTCAGCCTGACTAATTCATACTCAGAACAAATTGCATAACACTCCAAGACTGACACTTCCAAAGTTCATCCACTCTGTAGGTGCTTGACATTAGAAAAGGGCAACTTTTGAAAAACGAGTAAAATAGATTTTCTCACTCTGCTGCTCATGTCTCAAAAACAGCAGAACAGGTTTTTTGAAGCTTAACTTTTAAAATAGTCCATCATTCCACATTCACAATTTCAATATTGATACTGTTAAGATTAGCAAGTCAATTTTTTTCTGAAAATCTAAACATCTCAAGATTTTAAATATTATTCAAAATACAAATTCCACAAAGATAATGGCTTTATCTCTTTAATTCATAAGACACACAGCCTCTCCCAATATCTTTCATTTAATAAAAATTTAAAAAAAAGTGACCAATTTAATGAATGAGTATAAAGTATTTTATTATGAAAAATAAGTATCACATAAAAGCGAGATGCACGGACAGATAACCTTCAAGTTATTAATTCATAATTTTCTTATTTGGGACACTCAGTCAATTATACTAAAATTATTAATGTATGACTCTAAACTAGGCAAGAAACATTTACATGAATTTATACCAGTTCATATTCTCATGGATGTATCTATTAAGTTTATCTCTGACATTTTTCATTTTTGAAGCAAACACTAATCTATTTCAAATTGGCTTCGTTAAGAAAAGGGATTTATTTAAGAGTGTAAATATGACATCTTAGAATCTAGATGGATTCTAACATCAGGACATTTTAATCTAGGGTCTAAAATAATGTATCAGGGCCCTATTTCTTCCTCCATCTCTTGTGTCACCTTTTGTAAGCTTCCCTGCCAGAGTCCAGCTCCAGCCAGTCCCTGAAGGATGGACGGTGTCCGCAAGAGTGTGATGAGAGAGCCCCGAGATTCTTTCTGATCACCAGGTAGGCATCTCTGCTCAGTCTAGGTTCTCAACCTTATTTATACGTGAAGGTATAGGGAACAAGAAAAGTGGCATTTGTCTTGGTAGATGATGTTTTACCAAGAAGCAAACAGAATTGTATACATAAAGGTCAGTCTTTTATTAGTAAGGGTCATTAGCCTGTTTGTAGCTCAAGGGAAGTATCGAGGGAAACAGGATCAGTGGGAGACACAATGTCTGCTGTCACAACCTCAAAGGAAGAAGATATCTTTAACATTAGCCACAGGGCCCGTAGTTCCCACAACATCATCCATACCCAGGAATAGTGTGTTACTCTATATGGGAATATTATTTTATTAGTTGTTAAGCTAAGGGTGGAATCTGACTTTTCAAAGTTATCAATCACTTAGTTCTATTCCAGGCTACTGAACATCAATGTCCCTCCATATCACAACAAGTCCCTGACCAGGTGTAATCATCATACCAGGGCCAGAATGAGGGGACAAGTCATTCCTGATCTCAGACAACAAAGAACTCCAGGGTGTGGTGCTCAAGCAGAAAAGGGGCAGCTATTGGTCGCTACCTGACAGCAGGAGACCTTGCAAGCCTGCCTTAACCTCACAAGGAGTATTCTCAACTACTGAGTTCAGAATGGCTCCCAACACTTCCCCTTATTCTGAAGTATATACTATCAGCTTGTATTCTAAAAAGAAGAGACTTTTTGGTCATGTGCCCAGCTCTGAACTTTTATTGTATCAGGGTCTTTGGATACACTGATGGCCCCAGGTCTTGAGTCATGTACCTAGGCAGGAGGCAAAAGGAAGATCACAAATATCAGGGTTTGGGGTAGGGTAGTTCCATATTGAAAGCATCGGTACAGTGATTATACAGAAGACCTCAATTTTTTGCACCCTTTGCAATGTAATGTGACTTTGAAGTTCTTTCTGTCAAGGAAAGAGACTGTTTCTCTGCCCTTTAAATCTGAGAAGGCTTTGTGACTTGCTTTAGTTAATAGAGTGCTTCTGCCCTCTTTCGTGACCACTGTACTACCATGAGAGCAAGCTAGGCTGATGGAGAATGAGAAACCACATGTAGTGATTTGTCCCAGGCAAGACAGTAATCCATCCAGGTAAGATTGTCGTAGGTCAGACAGACACAAGCCAGACATTCTCCAATTAACTACAGATGCAGGAATGAGCTCAACTGATATCAATCAACCTAGCTCATCTAACTAATTTTGAAAGAAGAAATAGTTATTGAACCAAAAGAAGTATTTAGTTACTATAAAATAGTGAATGGGTTTCCATTGTTGATTAGAACTGATTCTCAAAGAAAATAAAATATTTGCTTGCAATGATTGATAAATGACAACACCAAGTGAAATAATTTTATAATAGGTAACATAATGGATATTATGAAAAATAATATTCATTGAAATGCATGTCTCTTAGATCTATTAAATAAATTGGTCTTATTGACTAAGAGATGTATTTCCTTAGCATGGTTAGTAAAAGATTAAAGGGTTCAGCATTATAAGCAAAGGATAGATCTTGTGACAAAAATAGAATGATTAATAATATTAAAACGGATATAAACAATGCAGTAAATTTTTGCGATAGACTACCAATCAATCCATAGTTATGAATTTTTTTTTGCATTTTAAAGACAAAGTATAAAATTCATGGGTTAATAATGTGCAAAGTTAATTCCGAAGGAGTTACCTACATGTTGTAAAATGAAGCCAGCACTGATGGGATAAAAAGTCAAAAAAAATAGAAAGTTAGGTTATTTTTGCTATTAAAGCTATAGAGTGAATAACTGGAAATATAATGCTAAGCCTGGCTATAGGGAAATTTTTGATGGGTAAGAGGAATCAGAGAATGATGTCTTGATATAATTTTCTCAATGATATCATGTTACTCAAAGTCCTACTTAACATCTTATCAAATATAACTTTTGAGATGCCTCCAGAAAGTATCGATCCTCCTAAAATTGTCCCTGGACTTTTTGAACTGCTACACTAAAGACTAGGCAGAAATTATAAAGAAGATAACTTTTTATACTAACTAGATCATGTTAAGAACAACTTCATGAAGCTGTATTTCCCTGTTTAATCAAACCATATGTCTATTAGCAATATTTATGTGTAGTGATTCTATCAATTATAACTGATTAAATGTTATGTTTTTAAATATAAGTTGGGCATCAAACCCCTCGTTAAAAATAAAACACTCAAAAAAATTTGTAGTGTTAACATTGCAGCAACTTAGTTCTTTTTTTTTTTTTTTTCCCCCAGCAACTTAATTTTGAATCTTACCATTCCTCCTTGAGAAACAAAGTAAAAAGGCTGGGGGGAATCTATCCTCTAATTTTCATACAAACTGTAAGAGCTAAAATCTGAAAATTGCAATGTGATTCTAAATGTTACCAAAACAGCTGAGACCAGCAGAGTACAGTAAGACTTTCTGTGAGAAGATCCACAGTGAGCTGAGCCACAGCATGCCAGCAATGGTGAATCTCAAATACCTCCACTTAAAAATCATTCCCAAAAGGCGAGCATCCCAGCATTACTAAGAAATGTTACGAGCAGGACAAATTTCCCCAGAGAAGCCAGAGTAGTAGCACAGGGGTAGAGAGAAGGTAAGGAAAAGGCACAGAGTGAAACCCTCTGAAAGCACCAGCAAAATTACCTTTCGAAAGTAAAGGTATCCTATTGGATGTGTTCATTGGGCAGGGGGCTGATGGAGGAACTCTGAAGCAGGAGTTGATGAAGGAACTTTGAGAGCAGAGGGCTAGTAGGGAAAAACCCAGCAGCCTGCTTAAACTTGCAGAGAAAGCAAAAGCTTGGCTACAGAGACACACTATGTTTGAAGGAAATAGCAAATCATCAAGAGAAGAAGAAGCCCTTTGCAAAGGATTGAGATCTACTTCATCACTAGTGCTTCTGCCCCTCCCCCCCAGGCAGGAATCTTTTGCAAAGAGCTGGTGCATAAAATTGCCCAAATATGAGTAACCAAAAAAGAAGAGGGGATATTCAGCTAAGGATTATATAAATGATAGCACCAGATTTTTTTCTACAATATAGTTCAGTAAATAAACAGTGCTATGGAACAGATAAACCATGGTTTAACTCATCTGTTTAACTGGTTATAAACCATGAGTTAAAAGCAACTACAATGATGATAAACCAGTCAGAGAATGAACGTAAAATTCATAGTAGGAATGTAAGAACTTAAGAAAGACATGGTCAGACAATTCCTAAAAGTGAAAGAGAACTGACAGAACCAAAAAAAAAGGAAATTAAAAAAAATTGAAACCTTAAGAGAAATGAGAGGGGCACCTGGGTGGCTCAGTCTGTTAAACTTCAGCTCAGGTCATGATCTCAAAGTTCGTGGGTTCGAGCCCCACGCTGGGCTCTGTGCTGACAGCTCAGAGCCTGGAGCCTGCTTTGGATTCTGTGTCTTACCCTCCTATGCTCATGTTCTGTCTCTCTCTGTCTCTCAATAATAAATAAATGTTTAAAAAAAGAGAGAGAAATGAGAAAAAGTTAAAAGGTCAACAAGGTCCAGCAGCCTATCTTTAACTGCTCTAATTGAAATGACTCCCTAAATTCCCACATGTGTTTGAGTTAGTATTTGAGGGTGTTTTTTCTTGTCCTTTTTTCTTTCTTTTTTTAGCTGTTTGCCTACTCACAAACCAGTAACACAGGTTTTAATTATTGGCTTAATAAATCTTTCAGGATTACTATTCTCTCATTGCTTTCTTTTCAGTGTCTTTCCCCCTTATTATTATTATTATTATTATTATTTTATTACAATTATCATGCAGATGATATTTGTGGGTGTTTGTGTTGAAACACTTTTTATCTATCCAGGTATGCAAGCCACTCACCTATATTTTCTTCCAGTGTTTATGGCTTTATGACTTTTTTCTGATCTGAATCATTAATGCATTTGAAGGTTATAATAGTATACAATATGTATTATGGACCAATGTTATCATTTGCAGATAAATATCTAGTTTGAGCATCATTAACTCAAATAAAGCTCTTGGACAACAATCTAATATACCACTGGTGAGTGCAAAATGTGATACCCCATATGGAGTGTAATTTGGCAATATCTATCAACATTTTAAGTACATATTCCCTCTGACCTAGTAATGTTCTTTCTGAAGTTTATCCTGAAGTTTCTCCTACACAAGGGTAAAGCAATACATATGAAATAAATCTTTACATTACTGAAGTAGGAAAGTATTGAAAAAAACTCATTTACTCAATGATAAAGTCTTTTGTAATTGAAACTAAAGTATAATGAAACAATATAACAAAATACTCTGTAGAGATAAAGCTTTCTCTTATATGTGTATACAGATAAGGGGAAAATGGTTCAATATGTATCAAATAAAAATATCAATAGAATTTTGAAATAATATGCTACTTTGCTTAAGAAACTTGGAAAGTAAAAATTTATTCATATTTACTTATATTTGCATTAAGAAAAGCTGAAAGGAAATCTATGAGACTGAAAAAGTGGTTAACAGTAGAGGCAAAAGTATGAAGGGGAAGGGATGGGGGTGACTTCATACTAATTTTAATACTTAAACAAAAAGTCAATTGCATGCTTCAAAAATTTATAATGTGTCTATTTATTAAAAACATTTCAATGTTTATTTATTTTCAAAAGAGAGAGAGAGAGAGAGAGACAGCATGAGCTGGGGAGGGACAGGGAGAGAGGGAGACACAGAACTTGAAGCAGATTTCAGCCTCCACCAATCTGTCAACACAGAGTCTATGCAGGGCTGGAACTAACAAACCATGAGATCATGACCTAAACTGAAGCCTGATGCTTAACTGACTGACCCACCCATGCACCCCCAAAGTGTATCTTTTTAGAACATTTTATTTTGTTTTTTCTCTTCATGGAAAGATGAACTATGACATTGAACATTTTCACACATAGTGGTTTAAGTGAATAGTCAAATAAGGAATTTACAATATTCTTTCTGATTTACATGTTTGTTTTAGATCACGTTAGTCCTGTGTTAGACTATGTCGATTAAAAAACTAGATAATCCACCCAAGTTTGTTCAAATCAATGACTATGTTAATCCTTGAACTGCCATTGTTAGAAGATACTTCTCTGTGAATCTTTAACATTTTTGCAGTCTTGCAAGTAGAAGCACTGACAGTTATTTGTTCCAGATTATTTTTTCAAGGATGTTTGTAGAGCAAACAGACATAGAAGACAGAGATAGTATCTCTATTTAGAGCAAAGGGCAGATTTGTTTATTACTCAGTATAATGAAAAGAATGTCTCCCTCCAAGGCAAAGGGAGAGGTTTTTTTGAAGTCCATTACAAAAGACTGGGAGTTTCCTGAGCTTGCATTTCTCTCTGTCTGTCTGTCTGTCTCTCTCTCTCTCTTTGTGTGTGTGTGTGTGTGTGTGTGTGTGTGTGTTTCTATAATTCATCGCTATGCAGGCATCATTTTGCTTTGGTTTGAATCATTCTGTGGGAGTTTAGGTTTGGGAACCACCACAAGAAATGATCATACATTGAGTATAACTGTCGCTGTGTGTAATAAACTATCTTTTGTCTCTGAGACCAGAATCTCATGTCATCCATAAAATGTCAGCAGACTAGCTTATTAGCTTGCAAGTAGCATAAAGTCTCAGACTCATCATGGCCTTGACACTATTTACACCTACATATCCAAATTTGTGATAGATAACTTAAGGCCATATAAAACAAATTTTCCTTGTCTTTTGAAACATTCCTCAATATTAATTTAATCTTATGATCAATTCATATAGCAATGTGCATTTATGAGTTTGTGCATACATGTGTTTTATAGGAAAGGATGTAGGAAAATCAAGTTAGGACAAGTCAAAATATTTTCTATCACGGAGAAAATAAACTTATGAGGGAAGCCGGATTTCAGATTACATTTGAAGTATCTTAGAGGTGTGTTGTTAAAGATGATTTACTTGTAAATGGAAAATGATTCTTACAAAAATTAAAACAGTAAGACTAAAATGAAGGAAAAATCACCCATATTGGATAGCTTATTAGACTCTAATAGATCTATTCTCAAAAACAGCAATTAGCCTTTGAATAAACTTGTTATTAAATGATTGTTTGTGCTGAATCAGTTAACTATCTTCAAAGTAACAGAAAAAAAAATAATAAAAGAGTTCATAGAAAGATTCCATTTGTATATGAGCATGTGCATCAACCTGGAAGAATGACAATTTTAATAGTGATGTCTCTGGGTAGTGATATATCATGTAATCTTAATTTGCTTCCTTATGCCTTTCCATGTTTACTGATTTAAAAAAAAAAAAAAGAGGCCAGTTTTATATCTGAAGTTTTAATTATTAAAAAATAAAATTGTATAATTCATTTTCTTTTCTTTCCAAACTGATTTGTGAGTATAGGCACAACATATAGCAATGATGTTGTGTATCTACATTGTTTTTCTAATGGTTTTTCTATAAATGTAACTTAAAACATACGACCCCCAAAATCGTATTTTCTCTGTCACTCCAGCAGTTGAAACTCAAAATAAATTTCATGGACACTAACCTAATGTTTGAGGCATCCTTCCTGTACTTAAATATGTTTTGATAATATATTATAGTTGCTTCAAATACATTAAATTTATTAATCTAAGTCAGAGCGTGCTTTTTAAAAATTTTTATATTCAAACTTTTTAATCTCTTTTTACCTATAGTTAAGCTGTCCTAAGCAGGACTTTCTTCCTCTCTCTTTAATGTCGCCTTTTGGAAACACATCAGTGTTTGATTACTAATAATAATGTGAAGTCGCTTGAAGGAGAAGATGGATTAACATATTATTTCCACACAGAGGGTCAAGAAGTTGACACAGATATTTTCTGAATGTGTTGACAATCACTTGCGGGATTCTCAATGAAAAATTGCTCTGAGATTGGAGAGCTGAAGTGAGGACTTCTTTCATTCAGTATTAAAACTGATTTACTAACTGACCGTCCTAATGACTGCCATCAACATTATATAGATTTGTTTTATGGAAGCATGTAAGTAAGTAGACAGTTCTCTTCATAGTAAAGAGGAAAGTAATTAAAGGACTCAAGAACTCTTCATTTCTCCCTTCATATAAAAGGAAACATCCTACATGAGGATGTTCAGTAGCATTCCGGGCCTCTATCCATTAGCTACCAGCAACTTCTCCAGTCATGATAACCAAAAATATTTCCAGACATTGCCCAAGTGCCCCTGAAGACAAAAGCATCCCAATTAAATACTGATATAACCAGAATTTGCCTGATGTAGTAGGTTATGCTGACTGGCAGAACTAGGGATGGGATACACTCATTAACCAAGTGTTATGTTTTATTAAAGTTTTAGTCTTATTCATACTCTTTCATATGGGTAACCTTATCTTGATAACAGTTCCTCAACTGCTCTTATCTCATGTAAAGAAAAAAAGGGGTGTGTTCGTCATGGCTCAGTTGGTTAAGTGTCTGGCTCAAGTCATGATCTCATGGTTCGTGGGTTTGAGCCTGCTTGGGATTCTGTCTCCCTCTTTCTGCCCCTCCCCTGCTCTCGTTCTCTCTCAAAAAACAGACTGAAAAAAAAAGGTGTATGTGAAGAGGTTGTTATGCAGTAAGAATGAAGCAGTGGTATTTGGCCCACAGATCTATTTTATACTAATAGAGAGTCAAAAACAGGGTGTTATCATTTATCTCTGTCTGAAAACTCCTTTGGAAAACCATCTCAACAGGCCAATCCTGGTGTATTACAGAAAAATAAGGTAAGCAAATTGTGGCTTGCTGATGCTTGTTGCTCCTGCATAATTATTAAAACAGTTCCTTTCACTCTTAATTCCTAAATCCAATTATTAGCTGTGATACTTTGGGTCTCAGTTTCCTCATCTTTAAAATGGGTAAATAATAGCAGTTGCTTTATCATGTGATAACATTTGTAAATAAAAATATACATGATACATTTATTTGTAACATTTGCAACATAAAAATTTGTAACATAAAATAATAACATCTGTAAATATATATGTAAATATATAACGTCTCTGCATAATATATGCACAAACTACTTAGAACACTTCCTTGCACAATACTATTATGATCTTGTTTAATAATTGTGGCCCTTGTCTTTTCTTCTATACAAACTGGATAAAAAAAGGTGAGGGAGAATATACACATATTCTTTCCCTTAAAATCTTGATTTGTGGCTCAATGTACTCATTATATCATTCTGATGTTTTCTATTTGATAGTTCAATAAAATTTTAATCATGCTTCATTTGGTTATTTGTATGCTATACTTAATGCACTTAATAATTTCATTAATGTTGATATAATTTTCAATATTACACTGAAATTATTATTATTACTATTACATCATATTTATTCTTTTAGAGAATTATTTTAGACATTCACATGGTCAGTAGTTGGGAAATGAGTGTAGACAGACTTCCAAGAGCCTTCCATGATCTCACCTCCTGATATTTACATTTTTGAGTAATCTTTCACCTTGATAGGGTTTAGTGACTTGGTCCTAAACTGTAAATGTGACAAAGGTGAAGGGGTGCCACTTTCATGATTAGGCTACTAAAGATTGTGGCTTCTACCTTTTTAATAGACTCTCTTTCTTTCTTAGCCAATAGGGTTTGATGGAGGAAACTATCATGTTGTAGAGGCCTGTGTGGCAAAGAGGCCTTTAGTCTAAAAATTCATGAAAAAGTGAATAATACCAGCACATGAGCTTGGAATGGATCCTTTGCTAGTCAAGTTGTGAGACGACTAAAATTAGAAGATTCCTTGATTACAGTCTGTAAGAGTCTGTTCTTCAGGCCCGCATTCCTGTTCAACACAAACTGTGAGATTAATAAATACATGATGTTTTAAGCCAAGTATTTATTTTAAATTAATGTTTATTTATTTTTGAGAGAGAGAGAGAGAGCAGGGGAAAGGCAGAGAGAAAAGGAGACACAGAATCCATAGCAGTCTCCAGGCTCTGAGAACTGCAAGATTATGACTTGAGCGGAAGTCAGATGCTTACCCAACTGAGCCATGCAGGCACCCCAAAGTTTTTTGAGAATATAATCATATGCTGCAAAACAATAATTCATTAAAAAAAAAAAATCCAAAAGGGAACATGGTACATATGCTCATAAAGTCTTCTTACCTAAAAGTACACTCAATGAAAAATAAACTTGTTGCAGGGCACTTGTGTGGCTCAGTCAGCTAAGCTCTTGATTTCTGCTCAGTTCATGATCTTAACAGTTTGTGAGATCAAGTCTCCGTCAGACTCTGCGCTGACAGCCCCAAGCCTGCTTGGGATTCTCTCTCTCTGCCCAGTGCAGTCTCTCTCACTCTCTCTCAACAAATTAATAAACATTTTTTTAAATAAATAAATAAATAAATAACATAAATAAAAAATAAACTGTTGCCTCTCTTCCATTTTTTCATGATCATGCTGACATCACTAATACCTTGATCATTCATGTAAATCTCTGTATAAAACTTTTCAAAAATTTGTAATATGAAAGTGAACAGAAAATAGAAAAGTGGAAATAAAGGAGGACTTGTTCAGTTATTTTGTTTTGTTTTGCTTCAAGACGGGGGATTGCAGGCTCAAGTGAATGATCCAGGGAGAGGCATTGGAGGCAAGAGGGATGGAAGGGAGAAATGCAAAAGAGAAGCTCTTGAGGAAGCAACCTGGGATGGAACCCAGGGAGCATAGATAGAAGGATGCTCTTTGACTAGAGGGGCAATATTTTACCCCTCACTTTCCAACCGGCAGGAAAGAAGGGTAAATATTCATGTATGTTGGTGATTTTGCTAGTGATCAGAAAAGAGAATTCACCAGACAGGGTATGCAATCTGTGTATTACCAAAATAAAATTGTGGGAGCCCGACAGTGACCACAAGAAAGCGTGGTTAGGGACGCGGGGATGTGCCTGCACATGGGGCTCCCTGCCTGGGCAAAGCATGCCTGCAAACAGGATGCTCTGCCAGGAGGCCTGCACACAATATCCAAGTTTAATGGTCTGCTCGTAAACGAGGGAACATGCCCTCCTTAGAAGTAAGGAGAAGGCTGGAGTTGTGGGCAGGCCTCTTAGTAAACATGTTGTGGTCGCTTCCTCCCTTTGCTCCCCCCTGTCCTTGAAATGTGTTTGGCTACTTGCCATTAATTGGTAAACGAATGCATCTTGTAGATTTCAGTTTGTATCCAGTTACCGGGGTATAAAATAAACCGCAAGAGGGGCTTGCGTAGAATTGTTCCTCCGGCTGGAATTGTGTCTGTGTCTGTCCTTTGTGTGTGTCCTGTCTTTGTGTCATTTTGTCCGCAACATAAAATAATAAAATGATTTGAATGAAGTAAACTGATAAACTATATAGAGATAATTAAACCTATTTCTCTTAAAATAGTAAATATTATCAATTCCAAAGAGTAAATATTATCAATTTGTGGGGAGAACACAAATGAACTATTCATAGGTGCCATCGTCCATGCTTCACTTTGTAAACATTTTTTTTTAATTTTTAATGTTTTATTTATTTCTGAGAGAGAGACAGTGTGAGCAGGGGAGGGTCAGAGAGAGAGGGAGACACAGAATCTGAAGCAGGCTCCAGGCTCTGAGCTAGCCATCAACACAGAGCCCAATGTGGGGCTCAAACCCATGAACCGTGAGATCATGATCTGAGCCAAAGTCGGACGCTTAACCAACTGAGCCACCCAGGCGCCCCTTAAACATTTTTAACATGTGAAGAAATACAAGGAAACATGTGCTTTTATTTGTTATCAGAAATAATTATGTACTAAAACAGAATCAATAGTGAATACGCAGCCAAACAGTGAGTTTAAACTGAACCCTGTACCTTTGAAGAGCTACTAATGTTTTAACTTGGTCTCAAACCTAACTCTTTATTCATACTACTATCAGTTTGTTTTAGCAAGTTATAAAAAATCAGCTTTGTTCTCGCCTTTGATCCCTGAGGGCACTGAAAAATACCTTCTTGGACATGAACTCAAGAGGATTTCGTTCTAGTTTAATTTTCTTGGGCTGCTGGCTTCATGCCCAGATACCCCGAAATGCAGGTCAGCTGATGAAATGGTCATGCTCTCATTTCTACACCAAGCAAATGATGCCCTTTTGCTGTGTATAGACTTTTAGGGGATATTAAAATCCATCTTAAGTAGAGACAGACAAATGGAAATAGAAAGGTTCATGGCAAAAGTACATAGTATATTGAAGAAGTTCACCAATGTCAGAGTATTTGTCATTGCCATCCATAAGAACACTGTGATCAAGAAGCATTGAAATGAGGACAATGCACTGATTGGTTCACAATTTTTTAATGTCAATTTAAAGAATTGTCCTTTATTATTTTGCCTATTGTAATTTATATTGTTGTACTAAAATATACTTTGTATGTATTTTGTGCACAGTTTGGGCAACAGTAATTTTGTTCATACCATTCTTGACAAAATTAGAGTCATTAACCCTATCATGAAATCCAAATATTTGGCAAATACTAATCTTAGCTAAGATGGATGGTCAGTTTTTATTTTATAAAGGAGTGATAAAGAAACTGTGCTTTGAAGTCAGATAGTTCTTATTAATATTTTAACTTTCGGAATGGCACTGTGACCTTGGACAGATTACTTGGTCTATTCCTTAATTTCCTCAAATATAACATGGATTAATGAAAGGAACTTACCTCATAAGTGAACAATTAATTCATTCATATATGTACAATGCTTGGGAAAAAGGAAATATGCTTAGGGTAGTCTATTATCATCTCCAAGCACTGAAACTCTCCTAATACAATTATAATAAATGTTAATTAATTTAATGTGATAGCAACAAAGCCCTGGAAACTTTTATTTTTTTAATTAAGCATGCATTTCTTGAGCAACTACTGTGTTCAAGACACTATCCTATAATTTCAAAATACACAATTAAACCCTCAGAGAATCTACAGTATTTCCTGCCTACCATGTGAAGGAAGCTAAGATACAGTTGAGAGTCGCACTATGCCATATGTCTTTGTTAGAGAGGAATCTAGAAGGAAAGAGAGAGAATATGTTCTCAAGAAGTCCTACTCTATGATTGAAGTGATGCAGTTGTCAAATCTGTCTGATCCTGAAGTATCTATTTAGCCAAAGGTTCTCTCTCTGGTTTTATATATGGACTAGAGATTTTTGGCCTGGTGGGAAAGATCCCTGGTTCTGGCTGAAAACATCAGCTATCAAGGAGTGGGAACTATCCATGGCTACATGGATGGCCACCATACCAAGTGTTTTCTGTAAAAAAAAAATTGACTAGGGGTGCCTGATGGCTCAGTTGGTTGGGCATCTGAGTATTGATTTTGGCTCTGGTCATGATCTTGCAGTTATGGGATTTAGCCCCATATTGAGAGTGGAGTCTGTTTATGATTCCATGTGCCCTCCCCCCGAGTCTTGCTCTCTCTCACTCTCTTAAAAAATATTTTAATTTTTTAATTAAAAAATGGACTAGACAAGCATCTATGTCTATATTTCACTTAGTACTGAAAGTGTTTATTTAAATTCTTTCCTCTCAAAGTTTGTTTTAAATTGGCATTTTAAGAAATGCATTTAAAAATTCATGTTTACTGGTATAAAAATATTTTCCATATTTGATGCTTATTTGCATGTGATAGTTGTTTAGGTTGGCTTTATTTCAACTCTGCTATAATTTTAAGTAGAATGTAAGCTCTAGGAGATTTTCTTTTCTATCTTCTGAGGCAGTATCTATTTTAATTCATACACATTTAGAAACAGAATAGTTTATTTTGGGTCATAAAGTTGGCAGACACTGGCCAAAAAAAAAAAAA
The DNA here is from genome assembly GCF_003009895.1 of Hyaena hyaena. Lineage (NCBI taxonomy): Eukaryota > Metazoa > Chordata > Mammalia > Carnivora > Hyaenidae > Hyaena > Hyaena hyaena. The sequence continues at coordinate 1,469,438 of NW_024080972.1, forward strand.
AAAAAAATACAACCCACAACCAACACGTATTCTAAAGTAACCCCACCCCTTTCCCAAGAGGATTAAAATAAATTGCTTATCAATTTGTCTTTGCACTCAGTAAGAACAAGTGTCAATAAGTCTAACATGAAATCACAACCATGAATTTTTTAATCTTTGGGATCAATTTGTGCAAATTGGATAAAAACTTTTCAGAGACACAGTGCTATACTCCTGTCTAGCAGAAAGTATTACCCTTAGATACAAGCCAATTATTCAACAGCAGAAAGAGATGCAATCCCACAAATGGACTATTATTTCAGATCCAATTTCTAGTTATCTTTGAATATCTTTGCTGTCACAGAAAAATATGTTGGCAAATTCACAACATTGATCCAATGCTCAAAGATGTTTTTCAGAATCTCCTTCAATGAAAAAGAATATAAAAACTCTATGAAATTGCATCACACTATTCTCCAGCTGATATAGTTTTAGATGTTTGTAAATGTTATTGCTCACAGATGAGTTTCAATATGATTTAATGCTACAATGCACAACTGCCCCTTTTTCACAGAAACGTGTTTAAACTTTTGATACCAACATAAAATCTTTTAAAATACTTATGGGTAGGAAAAAAGAGTTCTGAAACTCAATTTCTTCTTTTCTAGCCTCCTATTTGATTTTTCTGCCACTCATTTCTCACCATCCTCACACAAATTCACTTTTTAACCCGATGAGAGTTATTTTGTGTAAAAATAGTTCTGCTTTTTGTAAACAACACAGGATATGCTTCATCATCAAAAGTATTTGTTGAATGCTTGCTATGTATAAAGCACTATGATAGACACCCATCGATAAATACCAGTAAAGTATAAAAGCCTACAAAGTCTTGAGTGTTTTCTATTGCCAATTCACCCTTCAGTATGACATATGTAAGTCCAATTCCAAACCCAACCACCTTAGGCAGTTTCATTTCTTTTTATTCCACTTCATGCACTCAATCTTCCATTCACACTGAACTTCTCTTAAGCTAAATACTGTAAGCCCTTTTATTCCTTTGTGGTGCTGTCGATGATACATTCTTTTCCTACAACCTGAAATATACCCCCTTCTCAATCTGTCAAACACCTATAACCTTCAAGAATTGTCAAGAATAAATTGTCCAAAGTTAAAGTTCCCTCCTAGTCAACAAAATATTTCCTAAATCTCCTACTAAGAGCCCTTCACTCCTTCTGAGTTCTCAGTGCTTTGTTCTTCCCTCATTCACATTAGCATTAAATTATGCCATGAACTTCCACTTTCACAGAAAACGAGGTATAAAAATTTTAAAAAATAGCATTTAAAATTTCAGTGTTATAAATAAATAATATGAAATAAATCTATTGCTGTTCATTAAATAAATATGTTAGCAGAAAGTGACATGAGTGCTTTCTCAGCAAAGTAGACTGGGAGTAGGCGTGGGAGGAGAAAGATAATAGTTTACTTTGTGGTAATATTGAAAAATTCATGTACTAAATGTAAAAGTGAGAAACAAAGCTGCTTTGTACATCGAAAATACATAAATATGTGTTTTTTTCAAATAGTTATTTTTCCAGGACACTGAAATTCCTACTACTCAGAGAAGCTAATATTAGCATATCAAAGAGGTATATAGACTTGTTTTGTTTCAAATTACACTGGAGCGTTCTGAAAATGAAGTCACTCTTGTAGGCGGAATCACAAGAAAGGAGTCCATTAAAATAAGTAAGGAGAAAGTCAGAATGCAGATAAATTCCATGTTGAAATAAAGTAGTGAGGGTTGATGCAAATGGACCCTTAGCATATTTGATTGTATTAAAACATCTCTCTAATATGCATAAAAAGCATTAAAGTTTATTAAAATTAAAGAATTCATAAAAGCTGCAGTACAGTAGGGAGTTGAAACTCCCTTCTCTATCAGCTTAACTAGAAAACAGCTCTCATTTATTCAATGAAATACTAATCTACGTGTTGCTGTGAAGGCATATTGTATATGATTAAAATCCACAACAGTTGATTTTAAATAAAGGGATTATTTTAGTTAACCTGGGTGGGCCTGGTTTAATCAGTTGAAGACTATATGAACAGAACCGAGTCTTCTTCATAGAGGAAGAAATTCTGTCTACGGATAGCAGCTTCAACTCATGCCCAGTAGTTCCAGCTTACCCCTCCTAAAGGTCTGCCTTGGCAATATCAGGCTTGCATGATTATCTTATAAAATTATGTAAGTCAATTCCTTGCAGTAAATTTCTAAATATATTTCTCTCATTGAACACTGACAGTGACGTGGAGTTTAAAGTCTTCATATATCATTATTATATAATTTCTTTCAGTCAATATATAGTTACTTAGCAAGCAGTTATTTCAAAGTTAATGGCAAATAATTGGATTCAGCTAGTCTCTACTCAGCATTTGGTTGATGGTCTATTCAGTTAAAATGGTTTTGCCTCCTGGATGAGTCGTTTACCATGACCAAATTTAAACATTTGATCTTGCCTTCAGACATGCTCTTCTATCACATCTAGTATTTCAAATGGTACTTCGAAATTCATCCCAGAATTCTGAGAATCATCTCAAACACATTTCTCCTTTCCATCTTCCACTTCAAGTCCATTACTGTTTATGAAAGCAGTTTCAGAAACCTTTTCACAGAAGGCTTAGGAGAGAGTGGGAGCACAATGAGCTGGAAGTTGAGAAACTAGGGCATAAAGCACTCTACATAGAATGAGAGAATGTTGATGGTTGTGCTTGTAAATATAGCACATTGATCCACTTCTCGCTTCTGCACAGTACTATCCTAGTTATGGATAGCAGCCTTCTGACTGCATTTCCTCCTCCCATCTTTTTATTTGATGAGTATTTATTGAGCACCAACTATAAGACAGACATTTTTTAGCAACAGAGTTTGATAACAGAATAAAATTAATCCTGCCACCATGGAGCTTGCATTCTTCTGGAAGGAAAAAAGAAACATACAAAGAACATAATAACTTAGGCAAATTGTATATTAGAAAGTGACAGGTGCTTAAAAAAATTAAGTAATATAAGAGGAATGGGAGTTCTGGGAACAGGTGAGAAGTGCTACCTTTAACAGAGTGGCCAAGGAAGGCCACAATGAGCAAAAGACTGGATATAAAAGAAAGGCCCTGAGCCAATAGGGTCAAAGATGATTTGTTACTGTAGTTGTGATTAGGAATAGCAAGGAGTCAATGTGGCTGAGAGTGAATAACAGTGAGAAGGAAAAAGATCAGAGAGCTCAGGAAAATGAGAAGCAGATTACATAAGAAGGTAATCTTATGTATTTGACTTTGTATGAGCAAAAGCATTAAAGGATTTGAACACATCTTCTGACTTAAATTTTAAAGGATTCTGACGATTGCTGTCTTGAGAATGAACAGTAGAGGAGCAAGTGTGGATGGAAGCAAGTCAGTTAAGAAGCTATTACAAAAATCTAAGTAGAAGGCAGTGGGATGAGACATGGTCAGATTATGGACATATTTTCACAGCTGACCCAACAAGATATTCTTTTATTTTTTATTTATTATTATTATTATTTTTTGAGAGACAGAGAGGGAGAGAGTGTGAGTGAGTATGAGCAGGGGAGGGGCAGAGAGAGAGGGAGACCGAGGATTACATGCTACTAGCATGGAGCCTGACTTAGGGTTCAAACTCACAGACTGAGATAATGACCTGAGTTGAGACCAAGAGTCCAATGCTTAACTGACAGAGCCAACCAGGCATCCCTATACCAACAGGATTTTCTGACAGAGTGGATCTACTATCCACATAGCAGTCAATGAAATCTGGTTTTTAAATGCATTCAGCAACAAGTATTTTTGGGTCATATTATATGGCAGGTACTGTCCTAGGATCTGGCACATAGCAGTGAAAAATGCCATCTCTAAAATCTGATCATCTCGAGTCACTGTTAAAAATCATTCAAAGTCTCCCTATTCTGCTTAGAATACTACTACAATTCTTTAAACATGGGTGACCAGGTCTTATATGATCTGAATCTTGCTTACTCTTTATCCAAAGTGTCCCTCCTAACCTGTCTTCTTTCTGTAACCATACCCTACTCTGCATCCACACTCAACTATTTGTTTTGCTTTTGGGGTTTGTCCATGTTCCTTCCTCAATGAAATATCCTTGCTCATGTCCAATTTCTTTGCCTGTTCATTCCTACTTGGTCTTTGAGATTCACATCAACTATCACCTCTTTGGAGAAATAATCTCTGATCCCCTACGGTTTACTAATATGCTACTCTGTGTCTTCCCATGTGCACACCATTGCCATAATACTCTCCTTATGAATTGTTACTCTCCTGGTTATATTCCATCCTCCACTTGACCCTAAGTTATTTGAAATTCTAGAATGCAGACAATACCAAATGTTAATTTAATGCATAACTGATGAATTCTGAATTCATACTAGATCTCTGGATTTGGGAAATACCAATGTCTTAAAGATTTATTATTTTTATGAATATAATTTGTCAAATTGGCTTACATACAACACCCAGTGCTCATCCCAACAAGTGAGTTCCTCAATGCCTGTCATCCATTTTCCCTCTCTCCCACCCTTACCCCCATCCACCCTTAGTTTCTTCTCTGTATTTAAAAGTCTCTTGTAGGTTGCCTTTCTCTCTCTCTGTAACTATTTTTACCCCCTTCCATCCCCCTTGGTCTTCTGTTCAGTTTCTCAACATCCACATATGAATGAAAGGAATCAAATCACATCAGGCTCCCTTCTATCTATACTAGCTATGTTAGTCCTCTTTCAATTGTTCTAACAAGCCAAACTCTTTTTCTCCTGAGTGTCTTCACATACATTGCTCCTTTTCCTTAGAGCACTCTTCTCTTCAATCTTCATCTGAAAATTCCCTCCTGCTTCAGATAGTATTTTTGGCCTCACTTCTTTAGAGGTGTCTTCCTAAAGCCTCCAATCTGAATTAAATCACTTTGCCAAACTCTCTTTGAAAAAGAGAAATTATCCTTTTATCCTTTTAGCAAAACTCATATTAGTATAGTCATACTCATGATTGTTGCTTAATATCTCTCTTCCATTAGTCAATAACCTCAGTGAGGTCAGTGTTAGATCAGGTTTTTTTTTTCTATTTTTGTGTATTTGTTTTAACTTTTATTTTTATTGAAAAATACTGTTCAGAGATAAAAGTGCAAATATCATTAGTGTGGAGCTTAATGCGTTCCCACACATAAAACACCTGTGTAAAAAACCTCGAAGATTAGAGGAACAGTTTATTATGAACACTCAGGAAGTTCCCTTCATTCTCTACTCCTGTCTTTACCCTCCCCATTCTGAGGGTCTAACTACTATTCTGAGTTTAATAGCATAGGTTACCATGGAGATATAGATATATATGTATGTATATATATACAGTATGCTCTAATGATTTTCATCATTATGTTTATGAGATCCATCCATACTGTTGCATACAATTTAAGTTGTTTATTTTCATTACTGTTTGACATTTCATTATAAAAATATACCATGATTTATTTATCCATTCTATTGATGATATATATATATATAGCTTATTTCCAGATTTTGGCTATTATCAATGTTGTTGTTATGAATTTTTTTGCACATGTCTTTTGGTGAATATATGTATGTATTTTTGGGGGGCATATACCTAGAATTAGAAATACAGGCCAAAAGCACATTTCTTCAGCAATAATCAATATTGCCAAACAGCATTTAAATTTTTTTTAATGTTTACTTATTCTTGGGAGATAGAGAGAGAGCTCACAAGTGGGGGAGGAGCAGAGAGAGAGGGTGACACAGAATCTGAAGCAGGCTCCAGGCTCTGAGCTGTCAGCAGAGAGCCCGACACAAGGCTGGAACTGACAAACTTTGAGATCATGACCTGAGCTGAACTTGGATGCTTAACCGACTGAGCCACCAAGGTTCCCCAAACAACTTTTAAAAGTGATTGTACCAGGGGTACCTGGCTGGACCAGTTGGTAGAGGCTGCGACTCTTGATTTCAGGGTCATGAGTTCAAGCCCCATGTTGGATGTGGAGCCTACTTTAAATTTAAAAGATATAAAAATAAAAGGATTGTCCAATTTGTATTTTTACTGAAGAGTTGCTTCAAATACTTAAAATTTCCTTTCAAATAATGGAGATTTTAAGTCTTTTTCATTGCAGCTATTTTGGTGGGTATATGGTAGAATCTCATTGTTGCTGTAATTTGAATTTCCTGATGATTAAGATGATTAAATCCTTGTTCATCTGTTTATAGATATTTATATATCTTTTTAAATAAAATTTATTCACATGTTTTGCCTATTTTCAATTGGGTTATATGTCATTTTTATTTATTTTAGAAATTCTTGTCAGTCATATATATTGCGACTGTTTTTTTAAGCCCTGTGAATTCCTTTCCACCTTGTTAACGGTGTTTTTCTGATTTCCAGATGTTCTCAATCTTAATACAGTTCACTCTCTCTCTCTCTCTCTCTCTCTGTCTATATATATATATATATATATATATATATATACACCCACACACACACACACACACATATATATATACATACATACATACATATATAGTTAGTCAGTTAGGTAGTTAGTGCTTCACTCTGTGTGTCTTCTTTAAGAAAGCTTTGTCTATTCCAAGGTCACCAAGATATTTTTCTATCTCTTCTTGAAGAAACTTTATTCATTTGTCTTTAACATTTAGACCTGAAATCCATTTGGAATTGATTTTTGTGTATTTTTTTAAGATAGGCATTGTCTTTTTTATTCACAGATATATTCTTGGCATCCAGCAATCAATATTGAATCAACAGTTCTTGAATGATTGACAGAATAAATGAATGAACGAACACATATTTTGGGGTACTTCTAAAAAGGTAAGATATGCAGGATAATGTGTGTATAGCAGATATTGTAAATTAGTTATTCAAAATTGCATTTTCAACCTATTATCCCTTCTCTGAGATAAATGCCAAGTCTTGAAATCCTAGCTTTCATTACTATTAGAGATACACAAAGATAGGGAGATAGAAAGATGCAGAGAGAGGCATGTGGCAATTTTTAGGTCAATAAGATACATGCAGGAAGATGTCCCTTCTGTTTCCTCCTGCCACTGGCCTGTAACAGGCAAATAGTATGATCCCTAAAGGCACAGCAGCCATATTCTGACCCTGACGTTACAGGAATGAACACCAAAAAAAAAAAATTTAAGAAAAATATGTAAGCAAAAAATATAACGAGATCCTTGGTTCTCAAAAGCATTATTGAACATCTATACCAGTAATAACACCGAACTTTTTGTTATGTGTTACAAATAACTTCCATTTGTGTGGTGTTTGGTGACACATATGTGGCTTTAATTTCTTTTATTTACAACACAATGCATTCCTAAATGGAGAATTTTAAGGGATCAATCTATATTTGAGATTTGAAAATGAGATATGTTTTGAGGCACTTTCTCATCCACCATAAATGAAAACTAAAGAAACGCCCTACCTTTTAGCTGGTGTTGTGCTCATACATGTCAGAAGGTTCTAGCATGAACACCAAATTCTGACTCTGCAGCCTACTGGCTATTTCACTCTTGAGAAGTTTACTTAACATCCACTGGTCGTTAATTTTTGCTCTATTAAAAACTAAAACAAAACAGACAAACAACTTGTTATGAGAAATATTTTAGAGAAAGGCTTATGATTAATGTATGAAAGGTACCTGACACAAGCTAGGTATTCAATATATCTTATTTATGCTTATAGTACATACTTGGGAAAAACATCAAGCAAACATTAAACAAGCAAATAAAAAACCAAGACAATTTTTTTGAGTAAACTATGCACTAGAAATGCATTTTGCCCAAAAGGCAGTTCTTTTAGAAGATATATTTGGCATGAATATGACATATTTGAGATTCAGTTAAGACACCTTTCGCCTTATAGAAAAAGGGCAGGGATGCTTCCTTATATTTACAATATTACTTATAGTACTTATAATTGCAAATTTGCATTATTATTTTGTGGCAATAATTTAAACTTAAAAAACTTCGTGAAGCTTCCAAGATATGCAAATTATCAGATAGTTGCTTGAGAACCATAAAAGGAACTCTAGATACTTGACGGGAAAACAACTTATTTGTCTGAGTATCTAGAATATTGCAATAAATGTTTCTTTGGAATATTTTTATATTGTTTCCCAACAAGGCCACAAGCATAATTTTGAGACTTATAATCTCATATCTATAATTTGTGTCTGTGCTGATGCATTAATAAGAGCAAATTTATCTTTTTTTCAGAATAGAAAATTGAATCATATCTTAAATTGGTTTATACTAATAGGATACTGCACTGGTTCAAATATTTGATTTGTTTCTCAGGCAAGACAGACAAGTTAAGAAAAAAAGAAAAATAAGAGTGATTTTTTTTTTTAGAAGATGCACTTGAAATTGATAAAGCACCAATTTTAGATGGCATACAAAGCATTAGGAAGATTAAGGGAAAAGAGCAAAGAAACCAGTAAACCTTTAACCGACCTTTTAAAAATTTCATTAGGCTTAGAAATGTTCCTAAGGAGAGAAAAATAACAGTTCTTTCTGCTTTTTGTTGTTGTTGTTAGGAATAAATCAACAAATTATATCTTAATCAATTGAAGATGTGCATTTCAGAAAATCATTGGGCTGTAAGAGAGCAAATACTGGCAATGCTGATTACTATACAACCCAGTTACCTCAGTATTGAGAAAAGAAAGTCATGCCAAATTTAAATAGTACTTGGAAAATATTATAGTAATCATACTCAAGGGAATTTAGAAACTGTTTGAAAGTGTTATCATTAGTTTCTTACGGAATATTCTGTCCAAAATTTTGAAAACTGAAAATAAAATACAACGAAATCTCAGCAAAGCCTATCAAATGGTACAATAAATTTATTTAATTCTCTTTGCAAAAAGCAATCTGAGGTATATATAGGAAGAACAAGGGAATCATAATAACATCTTATATTTAGCAATCACTATTGTTAAGGCACATTCACATTTGTCTCGTTTGCATCATTCAAGATTTTGTGAAATAAATAGAAAATTAACATCACTATACATATGAAAAGACATACAATGCACTCAGGGTTTATGATTTTGGACTAGAACACATCTCTCCTCACTATTTGCACAGGTCTCCAGTGGGCTACATTAAATTATGGAAATAAATTACGACAGGGCTGAGTCAGTCTTAAAAGTCTATCTGTGTAGTATATTTTCAGTAAATGGAAAATTTCAGAGACAGTGGATGGAGATAAAGGAAATAGTTCATGGCCTGAAGCTATTAGTAGTGGCTGTAACCTGATTTGCTATCGTACAACTCACACTTGTGTCACCAAGTGCAAATCAATTTGTAAATAAAATTTAGGAATTTATATCTATACCTGTATCATCTATAGTCACTGTATCTATCTCTATGTCTATCTGTATCATCTATGGATATCCTAAAAGCTGTACAGTTGTAACTAGTCCAGTGGAAGGATAAGATGGATAACCATTATAAAACATTGAACAAGATACAATTTCTATAAAAATCTGAATCTGAGGTCAGCAAACAGACACACATAATAATAGCATATTTTTATGTCCTGGGACATATAAGAATATTCCAGAGACAATGAATAGAGATAAAGGACTTTGCTTCTGAAGATGTAAAAGGATGTAAAAAAGGCAATGAACCATTCTATTCAAGGGGGATCTCCATAGTAGAGAGTGAGCCTGTGAGAAGAACCGCAGGTATGAAAAGCAGGTATGAATGAGACGTGCAGAAATAAGTAACACTTGTGTTATATGAATCATTTAAAATCCAAATATGTCTGCCCTTTTCACTTTCCCAACACTTTTCTCAGCTAGTTTGACTAATGATAAAATAAATATCAGTTATTCTTGGGTCTCCCTTTCCCTCGGGTCTCATAGGTACAAATCCAAGAGACTTCTATATGCCACTGCATCACCTTTAGTCATGAGAGTTCCCAAAATGTCTGTAGATCTCATTGCACAGTAAACAGGATCACTAGGTTCATCTTTTGGCTTCTTGAGAGGCTGCCCCAGATAGAAGCACAGTCTTTTGAAGAAGACTACTACACTCATTTTTGCCTCTGTCTGGGGACACGTTGCTCTCTCTAGTTGCCTTCAGGAGTAGTGGTCTCTTTACCTCTTCTTTGGAGGATAATGGGCAGAAGCTTTAGGAAGGTGTAACTTTCAAAAAGCTAGAGAAGTACCTTAACCCTGCTTCTGACTTTGACCAGAAAACTCTTTGAGAATAGAAGCACAAATATCCCAGTTAAAACCCTGAGTTAGTGGATAAAAGATAAGAGAAAATAAAAATCCAAAAACTAATGTTGTAGTGCTTACCTCGTAACTTCTAACTATGTCTGCAGACTTAAAGTCTGTCGATTAATTGGTCCTGTGCAAGAGACAGAGGACAAAGCCAAATAACTCAAGTGAAAGGGAGAATGATGGAAAACGCTGTTTAAATGAGGACCTCTAAAAGCCATAACCCTCAATGGGGGAATTAGAAAACTATAACCCACCTCTAGACAGAGGTGATAAAGATATCTCAGATCTCAGCTCTCAGCTGTCTCCTTTGGCTATATGCAGAGAAAAAAATAAGAGGAAGAAAGAGAGAGAGAGAGGCGTAGAGAGAAAGGATGGGAAGGAAGAAACAAGTCTCCTATAAGAATATGTAACCACAAACTATTATCCCTGCCACAACCAAATGAGAAAAGAAACTGGTATAGATCTACATAAAAATTACCCATAGTGAAGCAAAGACATGGAAATTAAAAAAAAAAAAAAAAAGAGTTAAACACATAAAGGAAAGCAAAAAGTTCTTACATATGTCAAAAATGAATTAAATGAAAGATAATAGGGAGAATGGGGGTTTAGTAAAGCTAATGTTTGAGAATGTCCCAAAATTCATAAAAAGGGCAATTTCAAATAGAGAAGCTGAATAGTTCTCAAGAAGAATACATTAAAAGAAGCTGACATAAATACACCATAATGAATATACTTAATGCCAAAAAAAACAAGAGAAGATGGTTAAAGTAATGAGAAAGAAACGACAGTTTTTTAAAAAAGAAAAACTTATTTCTGTATAGTCAAAGTATCTCAAGAATGAAGAATAAATGAAGATATTAACTGACTTTCTCTAAAAACCTTCTAAAGGATATAAATCAGAGGGAAGCAAAATTATGCCAGATGGTTATTCAAAAATCAAGAAACATGCTGAAAATATTTGGGTAAATATAAACAGACATCAAATTCATAAACAAACAACAATGTTTAATTTGTAAAGTGAAAGAAAAATTCATAGGATACTGTATAGCAGTTACACATAAGTTGGAAAGGGTAGCCATGGATATTAAAGCATTCTAAGATGCTTGCATTTTTCATGAGGTGGATAAAGACATTTAATTAACTTTGTTCTTTTGAAAGTTGAATAAGTATGTAACTCCTAAATGAATAAAGAGTCCATATAACTTCCAATCTGGGGACAAAATGGAATGAGAATAAAAAACAAAACCCTATCAATCCAAATAAAGCAAGAAATTTTTTAAATATATACAAATAATTTAATAAACAAAAGCACCAAAATATATGGTAGAAAACAAACCAAATGTATCAATATATCTATATGTAATAAATGCAGATTAAATTGTTAAAGATAAAACTTGTCATGCTGAACCTGTTTGCACAAAACAGTTATAAAATATAAACCCACAAATAGTCGAAAGCAAAGAAAAGATATGCAATAAAATACTAATCAAAAGAAACATGTAACTATATTATGAGACAGAGTATAAATAAAGATAAAAGGCATTACCAGACACATAGACATGCCCACATGCACACGGGTTACTACATAAAGTCTAAGAGTCAAATTCACTTGCATAATGTCCTAAGCTTATTTTCATCTAGCTTTAAGTTGTACAAAGCAGAGTAACAGAGTTGAATTGTCAAATAGTGAAATGTACCATCTTAGTGGGTGATTTGAACAGATTTCCTCATTATTTTATAAATTTTTTAAAGTATTTATTTAACTTTGAGAGAGGTATACAGAGTGCAACAAGGGAGGGTCAGAGAGAGAGGGGGAGACACAGAATCCGAAACAGGCTCCAGGCTCTGAGTTGTCAGCACAGGGCCCGAGGTGGGGCTCAAACCCAAAAACCGTGAGATCATGACCTGAGCCGAAGTTAGATGTTTAACTGACTGAGCCACCCAGGTGCCCTGAGACCATTTCCTCATTAATAAATCAAACAAAAAAAATCAGGAACTGTAAAGATTTGGATAATTTAATTGCATTAGATAACATAGCAAATAAACTCAAAATATCATGGCTTCTTCATTGATAAAGTTGTGCTTCAGGGATAGAGACTTCTTCCATCTTTTAGCTCTGCAATCCTCCAGGGCAGTGCTTCTCAACTGGAGAAACTGGCAGTGCCTGTCCCCTATGGTAATTTTGGTAATATTTAGGAATACTTCTGGCTGTCTCCACTGAGTGTTATTGGCATCCAATATATAGAGTCCACAGATGGTTCTAAACATCATATAATGCACAGGACAGCCCCTACAACAAAGAATCATTTGGTCTCAAATGTTTATAGTGCTGAGGTTGAGAAACCCTGTCCTATAACTTTGGGGTCCTCTATTGGATTTTATGCATTGGCCAACAGATGAATAAGAATAGGAGACTCTCACTGGAGAGGCTTTAATGGATCAGGTCTAGACATTGCAATTCTGTCTAATATCCTTCAATGAAATGAAAAAAGAAAACATAAAAAAACAAAAGAAAAAAATGGACCAAAGGCATAAAAGTACACCACTCAAAAGTGGCCAATATACCTGTGAGTATGTATACAATCTCATTAGTAAGCAGGGAAATGAAAACTGAAAACACAGTGGGTCACCCTTTGACATTCATCAGGCTCACAATAATGTCTGAGCCATGACAATGACAATAATGCCGGTTTTGGCAAAGATGTGGAGAAACATTAATCTAATGTCCTTTGGTCAGACTGTAGATTTGTATAACCAAGATAGAAACCAACTTAACATTACATATTAAAGTAAAATGAACATATTTCATTACCAAAATTCTTTATTCCTAGATATTAATGAACTATAGCAGTGGTTTTCAACTCTGTCTGCAGTTATGAATCATCTAGGAAAATTTTACAAGACATCATCTAGATGGTTAGAATGGGTTCTCAAGCATCTAATTTTTTTAAGCCTCTCAGATATCTAAAGTGTATAGTTAAAATGCACTGTCCTAAAAAATCTCTTCTCTGTATCTACAACAGCATCATTAGTAACAGCAAAACAAATAAAATACACAAAATGTAACTCTCATGTGTATACACTAGAACAGATATATATTGCTGTTTTGTCATACAGCAAAATTGTATATAGCAACAGAAATGAATCTACAGCTATACTTGTCTTGAGTTGAATTTAAAACATAGCTAAATCTCTAAAAACATAAGTTTGCACCAAAAAAATTAGAACACTCTCTAGAAGAGTGTCGTTAGCAAGACGGTGGAGTAGAAAGCCCTAGATATTCCTTCTCTACCAATGCAGCAACAATTCCTGGACAAATTTTCTTTGTGAGAAACTGAGAAACATGTTAAAAGGCTCTTGCATCTGAGACAAACATGAAACTGGACACAGCAGAACTGGTAGGACAATTCAAGACACACTTTCACCAGAGTTCCTACCACCAACCCGGTGCGATATGATCAAGAAAAAATGTCCCCTGGTTCCCAGTTTCTCCCAGGGAAAGGAAGAGTTGGTATGTGTATCCAGCACTCCAACTTTTCCAAGGGGTTGCTCCAGAGAATTGGTTTCTGAGCTGGACACAGTCTAGCTGCCTGGAAGAGAATGGAGACAGCACATCTTGGACACTGAGGGCCAGGGTTCGGCATCGCTCCCCAAAGGGACTATGGCACTTTTAGCTTCTACTGGTAAAATTGCCTTGGTAACTTGGTAAAATTGCCTCCAACCCAGGGGTGATAGGTAGTTGTCTGTGATCCAGATGGATGCTGAACCACCGCATTTGGCAAGACTGCCAAACTCCTTAGGTAATTCTGTTATCTACAGCTATCATTCGCCAGGGTGAAGAGCCACCGACTCAGGGAAAACCTACTGAATCCATGCAAGCCGTGTTAATAACCTCCCAATTTTCCATGTATTACACAAGTGCAAATACATATAAAGACTTAAATATTTTATTTTGTTATGTTGTTCATTAAAACATGGGATTAGGGGCATCTGGATGACTCAGTCAGTTAAGCATCCGACTTTGGCTCAGGTCATGATCTCATGGTTTGTGAGTTCAAACCCCGTATCAGGCTCAGTACTGGGAGCTCAGAGCCTGGAGCCTGCTTCAAATGTTTCCCTCTCTCTCTGTCCCTCCCCTGCTCACATTCTGTCTCTTTCTCTCAAGAATTAATAAACATTTTTAAAAATTAAAAAAAGGGATTAAACCAAATCTAATTTATTTTCGGTAGCTTGAATTTTCATTGGCACTGCCCACAGAAATTCCTGTAGCTTTTTTAAATAGCTGAATTACAGTTATATTGTAGAAATCCAGGTGGTTTCCAGATTTGTGGCACTTTAAACAATGAAAACAACATAATACATATAACCTTCTGCACAAATGCTTTTATTTCTTTGGCATGTGTATGAAGAAAATTAAAGGCTATGTTTATTTCTGATGTTGGTAGATATTCTCAAATTATTTTCCAAGTGGTCATAGTAAGTCACATCCTTGGTAGCACTAGGTTTTGACATGCATATGTTTGTCTGGGTCAACATGACAGGCAAAAATTATTATACCTCCGTTGTTTTAATTTTGACTTTCCTGATGTTATATATTTGGTTATTTGAATTTTGTCCTTTTGTGAGTCACTTCTTTATATCTTTTGACCTTTTGCATTGTGGGGTGAATGTTGTTTTTCCTTAATAACTTGCAAAAAGCCTCTGTCTCTCCTGGGCATTAATTCTTGGATGATCATATGTATTGCAAATATTTCACTCTGTTTATTACTTGCTTATGATGTCATAAAAATATGTTTAATCTTATTCAGTTATAATTGTATCTTCTGTTTTATAGATACCTATCATAATGTTAAAAATTATTATTAAAATAAGCTGTTACAAGAAGTATTTATTGTAAAATAAATAAATAAAACTACAAAGAAACATCATAAAGGAGATAATAATTATAAATAATCACTCCCCCAAAGCATTTGATGCATCATGTCCCATATAAATATGTGAAGATAAATATGTGCATTTTACATGTATATCTATCCTTTTGAACACAAATGGAATTAGTTCTCATGTTTTGCAAGTGTGCATTTTATTCTTTTAATGTGTTACGATCCTCTGTCCATGTCATTAAGCATTTACCAATGCAATCCATCAACATGCTATTTGACTTTATGAATATTACATCATCAATTTAAAAACACAAAACTAAAATTCATGAGGAAGATTTCTAATATTGCATCACTTTAGAAATATCCAATTATTATTGCTGTCGCAAAAACTTTTGGCATGTTTATGTTTATCTTCTCAGGATGAAATTCTTTCAAGTAATGGTTTTATTAAAGGTCAGGAGAATTTTTTTAGGGTTTCTTTTTTTAGAACAGTTTCAAGTCTACAACAAAAATGAGAGGTTTTAGAAATTTACATTTACTCCATGCTCCCGCAAATGTATAGCCTCCCCTATTATTAACATTACCCGGAGTGGCACATTTTTTACCAGGCATGAACCTACACTGACACATCATAATCACCCAAAATCCATAGTTTACCTTAGGGTTCACCCTTAGTATAGCACCTGCTATGGGTTTGGACAAATGCATAATAACATATATTCATCATTATGATCTCATATAGAGTATTTTCACCACCCTAAAAATCATCTGTGTTCTGCTTAGGTTGAGAAATTTTAAGACCTTGGTGCTTAACAAAAAAAATTTAAGAAGGTTATAGAAATATATAGTGAAGCAACAAAAATAACATGCTCTTAGAAACACATAAATATTAATATTGGTTCAAGACAGTATCATTCTATTAATCTAATAATGAGCAAAAGACAAATAAAACTTGGAGTTAAGCACAGAGAATTTTTCTTATTTAAAAAAAGAAAGAAAAAAGAGCACAAATAGTAAATTAATAATGTCATTGCAGCTGTTGTGATTATTATTATTAATTTAGAGGCTGGAAAGGGAGCAAGAGAAGAATAAAACCATGTTAAGTATTTTGTCATCATCACAAAATTCATTGTTGTCTTCCTTATTTAATGAAGAAATAGAGTTCAAATATGTTTCAAATTTGAAAAATTTGAAAGGGAAAATTTGAAAAGGAAAAATACCAGGAGGTTAAAAATATATCAATCTCAAGTTACTTGCAGAGAATTTAGGTTTTTTAATGATAGTAACTTTAGTGAAAATGATAAAAGGAAAAAAATCAAGATTATGGCTAGAAAGCAAATAGGAAATATAAAATAAGTTTTAAAAAGTATGAATAAATTAGATTTAATCAAAATGAATGTATAAACTCCCTTATTAAGAAAAATGTCTTCATAATATGTCTAAAAAATATCCGCTATATTTCATCTTTCCCCTTCCCTTGCTTCCCAGTTTCCATATCAAATGCAAAGATGCATTTTTAAATTGATTAAAAAGGTTTTTTTAAGGAATTAATAGAAGAAGCAGTGGTGAGGAGAAAGAAAAAAAAAAACGGGGCTGGAAAAGAGAACACTCCATCTACCTCCCCCCACCCCTGTCAAAAGAAAAGAATAGGGTAGTGGACTCCCAGCTGTTCAGCACCTGAGCTTAAAAACATTGTACATAAAGCAAAGAGAGGATGAAGCAGCTTCCTAATTTATCTGATGACCTGAGGATTGTTCAATTTTTCTTCGGAAAAGCATACACGAGGCAATGTATCTCTCTGAGTCTTTCTATCACTCATTCAGATTGGTAGAACTTCCTTCAAAGCCTGAGTTCCAAGAGACCTTGGCAAATTGTTTTATAGGCCTGTAGTTCTTCAACACTCACTCTTGTGTTTTTATCTTTCTTAGGAGGGGAAAAAAGATGGATATAACAAATTGTGACTGTTAGCGATTTTTCTCAAGAAAGCTATGCCAAGATGTGTACACTTTTCTCAGAAAGATACATTTCATATAATTACAGTAAATGGAACATGCAGTGCTTGTGAAGTTTCAGTAAGAAAACTTGGAGGAAAAATCCCATCAGCTTACCTTTAACTGCTCTAACTGAAGGACCGGGAAGCACCTAATCATTAAATCTGTTTTAATTAGGTAATGAACTTACAATTGGATGCTCCCTGGGACAGGTTATAAAACATTAAGAATATCCCTTCCATTTTAGAAAGTTATCAGTTTGTAACCAAAACCTCTCTCTATTCTCCCATAAAATGCTAAGGATCCAGTTAGCAAAGAGTTTTGAAATATTCTTTAGCACAGCTGAGTACTGAACACAACATAGTAGTGACTGAAAAGTCATGGAATAGTGTTTCAAGAAAAAGATAAAGAGTGATATAAAATAGATTTTGTCTTCCTTGTAGGTATATTTCATACTAAAATTGTTGCCCCTGAAATTAGGGCTGACCTAGACTTTGACATATACCTAAACAACCTGGTAAAAATATGGAATTAAGAGGTTCACAGATTTGGGACCTCATTAGACTATGGAGTTGAGTTGCTCAGCTCATATTCATGACATTTGTTTGGAGTTATGGGGCAAAACATTCAAAATAAGTGAAGAGAGCAAGAAAAACAAATGAAGTGAAGAATATCTAAGAATATCCTCTACCACTTCCTTTATCTGCCCATTTTTCTCTCGTTCTAGGAAACAAAGGACTTACCCCTTCAGAGGGTAATGGGAGCTGTAGAGAGATTTACATGGATGTCTGGGCAATGAAAGATTCCTGGTATTTTGGCATATCTTTATTCCTTTGGTCTCACACTTCCTTTGATGCAAGATACAGCACAGTGGTGAAGAACAGTAGCTTAGAATTTGTAGCTTTTCCCTTCAGTTTTGACACAGAGAATTCAAGATAAATGAAAAGCCTCATGTGGTTGCTTCTAGCGTTTAGTGATTGTCTGTGTGGCATGCAGAAGTAAATCAAAATGCCTGAAACTAGAAGACAGCTTTTTTTTTTTTTTTTTTTTTGTATTCTTAATAGAAAACTGACTGGGCTGGCTCTGTCAGTTAAGCGTCTGAGTGTGGCTTGGGTCATGATGTCACAGTTTGTGAGTTCAAGTCCCACATTGGGCTGTCTGGTGTCAGGACAGAGGCCACTTCAGATTCTCTATCTCCTTCTCTCCCTGCCTCTCCCCCCAGTCAAAAATAAACATTTTTTTAAAGAAAAAAAAAAAAAAAAAACAGAGACTGCATTAGGGAAGGTTAGGGGCCATATATAATTAAAGATTCTTGGTTGGGTTGGTGATCAAGAAGATGACTATTGAAAACATCAATTAACAAGATATACTTCCACATTTTAGCTCTAAAATGATAAAGAGCCGTGACTCAGAAAGGAAAAAGGAAAGCTAAATCCAATATTTTACATGTAGATTATATGGAAGGGTGAGTACATGTAGTTATAAGGAAAAATTGTTCTGGCTATCCACAATCCTCTCCACCCCATAGGGATAGCTAAAAGAGAGAAGGCTAAACAAAATAAAAATTAAAATTCTATGCTTATACACATTTTATGTTATCACTTTCAACCATGAGTAACTCTGTTTAATATGTGTGAGTTAATCTTTCTGTTTTTACAGATAAAGACGTGTAATTTCTGAAATGGGGAGGGACCTTGAAACTGAGTTGAACAAATGTATAAATTAAGTTAAAATGTTCAGAGACTCAAAAAATTATTGTCTATGTGGAAAAGTCACCTTCTAAGTATACAATTAAAAATGATTAATTCCAACATGAAACTTTCATTGATAAAAAATAGGAAAATCTCTTTCAAATTTTATTTTGAAGGTTGAATGTGTGATTTGCTAGGAATAGTTATGCGTCTGTGGAAAAGAAAACCAAAATACTATTAAGAATCAGACTGAGTGGGGGTACCTGAACGGCTCAGCTGGCTTAGCATCTGACCCTTGATTTCAGCTCAAGTCATGATCTCATAGTTTGTGGAACTGACCCCCACATCAGGCTATGTGCTAACACTGCAGAGCCTGCTTGGGACTCTCACCCTCTCTCTCTCTGCCCGTCTTCTTCACACTCTCTCACACACAAAATAAATAAATAAACATTTTTAAAAAAAGAATTAGACTGAATGTTTAAGCTTAATTTTGTTTTGCTTTTCTTTTCTCCCCACCAAAAAATTAACTTTTTGAGCCTCCAACTGGAAATTGGTAGCATATCAAAGTTAGGTGAAATTTCTGACACTAGCCCCTCTCCACTTTTTCTAATTGGAAGCAATATAACTTCATCAATTCAGAATACATGTATTCAATTCAGATTTTTCCCCCATGCTTTCTTTTTATATTCAAATTCCTAGTTCCTTATTTCTAGAAATCTTAAGACACAATAGTTGGAGTTGGGAGTGAGATGAGGTTGATTTGGTCTCATCTTTGCCTATACTAGTTATTACTTTTCCATCCTGCCATCTACCATTGAACTGTCTGTATCTCTCATTCATTAAACTGTATCTCTCATTCCTCACAATGGAAAAATGGATACAAATCAATGACAAAACTGCAATCAAGAATAAAAGCACAGGTAGGGTTAATATTTAACATATGAGAAAGTATCACAATTAGTGAGGAAAAGACTATGTAATAATATGTTAGTATGTTTCATTGGTTATTTGGAAAATAAATCACATTTTACCTGTATGACATATCAAGCACAAAATAAATCACAAAATAAATAAATAATTTCAATATAATATGTCAAACTACAAATTAATTATCAGAATGAAGATATTCTAATCCAAAAAACACAAGATCCCATAAAAATTTAATGAGCTTCATACACACACACACACATATACATACACACACATATATATGCCATATATATATACATACATATATATACATATATATGGTTAAGGGAGCATTAAGTTTATTGGGGAGGTTGTGTGTGAAGATGAGAATAATGTGAGAGTGCAATGCCTTTCAGGTTAGTAGCAGATGTTAATGGTAAAGGTGCACCAGTTTCACTCAAAAGATAAGGATCATGCATAAGTGACAATTTAGTGAGATAACTTGCTGGCTTACTGAATCCCTGAAGAGTCTGTTAGTCTTTAGTCAATGAACTATGAGTTAGAATATCTAGGGACTTATAGGCTGTCCAATTAGACAGTTTCCTCTATCAAAAATGCATAAGTTAAGTGAAAGGTTACTGTGCTGAAGGTACGTATTAAATTCACATAACTAGTTGTGGCAGAACCATTAAACTTTTTTTTTTTTAATGTTTTATTTATTTCTAGGAGAAAGAGAGAGAGACAGCGTGACCAAGGGAGGGTCAAAGAGAGAGGGAGTCAGAGATTGAAACAGGCTCCAGGCTCTGAGCTGGCAGTCAGCACAGAGCCCGACACTGGGCTCGAACCCACGAACCGCGAGATCATGACCCAAGCGAAAGTCGGACGCTTAACCGACTACGCCACCCAGGCGCCCCAAAACCATTAAACTTTTGAAATCAGGCTGCTATAATTGAACAGTCGCTACCCTCCACCCCCAACACCCATCCCCATGAGATACTGACAGATAATCATGAAGACACAATAGAGCTAGAGACTTGGGAACTAATTAAAATATTTTTGTTCAAATGCTCATTTATTCAATTATACACCACATTTAGATATTATCACATTGTTTTTGTTTCTTTGTCATTATTTTTTAACCACGTTGCTTCTAGCTCTATATTTGTGTGAGTTATCTCTCTTTGAAGAAAAACTGCTGACATTTTTAATATGCCTAAACATATTTTTGTGGAGAGATGTCACAAGGATTTTGTCACAATGAACCAGTGGTCTTAATATTATACTTAAATCTGCACTGCTTTAGAAAGTGTATTTAGTGAACATATTTGGACAAGGGTTAAGATATAGATTTTTAAACCTATTGCATATTTAAGCTAAAGAGGATGATATCACCAAAGGAAAGGACATAAGACAGAGCCTTGAAGAAGAAAAAGATTTAAGTGGTATTTATCCAAATGTGATCCATGAATCATCCATGTAAAAATCATCTTGGTGCTTATAAAAGTGCTGTTTGTGGGGTGGGAGGCAAAGTTTTTAAATCAGAATATTAGTCAGGTCCAAGATACTACATCTCTTAAAGCTCTCCATTTGATTCTTTCATATACTAGAATGTGAGAAACCCTGTGGAACAGAACTGGTAAGGGAGAAGGAATCTGTATGAGGCACTTAAAAGAAGTGATCAGAGGGGCACCTGGGTGGCTCAGTTGGTTGAGTGTCTGACTCTTGATTTCAGCTCAAGGCATGGTTTCATGGCTGTGGGATCAAGCCCCACATCTGGATTTGTTCTGAGGGTGGAGCCTGATTGGTATTATCTCTCCCTCTCACTTTGTCTCTCTCTCACTCATGCTTACTCTCTCTCAAAATCAATAAAATAAACTTATAAAAGGAGAGATCAGGCTGGGAGAAAAACTAGAAGTAATTTAGAAGATAATCATTTCATTTGTTGAATCAAGAATTCAGATATTAGAAATAAGGAAATTAATGGAATTATGATCTCATGATAATATACTGAAATTTATAAAAATTCAAAAACTGTTGAAACAATAGGAAGTTGGTTTGAGAGAATACAATATTTATTGAGAGAATTTCCAACTTTCAGTCATGTTCTAATATGGAAAATCATGCAAATATATTGTGGGCATAAAAGAGGGGTGGGGGAATTTAGTTAATAGTGATCATCCTTTCTTCAATAATTATAGTACAGTTTAGTAGGTTATGAAGCAATTGACTACAAAGAAGAAAATAAATAAATTGAATGGTGAACCACAGCCTTAACCAATAAGCTCAGAGAGGCCAAATGTGTATTTCTTAGCTTGGAATAATCATGGTGGGAACATTTCCACTACAGAAATAGGAAACTGCACAAATCAGCTATCCCCTATCACAACCACACAAATGGTACACATCAATCTCAAAAGATAAGGAGAAATAGAAAAAAAAAAAAATTTCAGAGAACAATACTTAGAGCTGTGAAAAGGAAGATTCCGTCAGAAAAGAAAATAAATATTAAAGCTCTTCTATGAGGGTTGCTTAAAGAGTTGGGGAGTAGGAATTTTCAGCACCGAGGCTCAAGAGCAGGAGGCTGAAAGCCTTCAGGGAGCAAAAGAGCATCACCTAGTGAGGCCAAAGCAGCTTACACCAAGCCCCACCTCTCTGCGTTCTGCAGGCCATCTGCACTAGGGCAAGTCCGCCTGAGAATCAGTTCAACAGGCCTCTCTCCCAGAAGACCGGTACAAACAATTTGCTTACACCAAGTCTACTCATCATAGAGTTCTGCAAAGCATCAATTCTATGGAAAATAAGACCTACCTTTCTTTTTCTTTTTATTCTTTATTTTATTATTATTATTAAATTTCATTTCTTTTTTATTCCCTTATTTACTTATGATTATTTTTAAATTTTACTTTCATATATATACTTTTATATACTTTTTGGGTTTTGTCTATTTTCATTTTATTTATTTATTCTTAAAATTTTTGGATTTAGTTGCTTTTAACAAGCAGACCAAAACACACCTAGGATCTAGTGTTTTGTGTTTTTTTGTTAGTTTGTTTGCTTTTAATAAATGTTTTTTTTTTTTTTTTTGAAAGAGAGAGAAACAGAAAAAGCATAAGAAGGGGAGGAGCAGAGAGATAGGGAGACACAGAATCCAAAGCAGGCTCCAGACTCTGAGCTGTCAGCACAGAGCTTGATGCAGGACTCAAACCCATGAACTGCAAGCTCACAATCTGAGCCGAATTCAGACACCCAACTGACTGAGCCACCCAGGCACTCGTTTCTTTCTTTCTTTTTATTTTTTAAGTTTTTTTTTTTTTTAATGTGGTTTATTTATTTTTGAGACAGAGAGAGAGCATGAGTGGAGGAGTGGCAGAGAGAGAGGGAGACACAGAATCTGAAACAGGCTCCAGGCTCTGAGCTGCAGCACAGAACCCGATGTGGGGCTTGAACCCACAAACGTGAGATCATGACCTGAGCCCAAGTCGGACGCTTAACCAGCTGAGCCACCCAGATGCCCCTCTGTTTTTTTTCTATCTTTCTTTTTTTTCTTCTTTTCTGGACCAAATGATCAGATAGTGAAATTCACCCTAAAAGAAAAAAAAGGAAGTAGATATCATGTCCAGAGATTTAATCAATACAAATATAAGTAAGATGTCTAAACTACAATTTAAAACAACAATTATAAGGATACTAGCTGGGCTTGAAAAAAGCATAGAAAAGACTAGAGAATCTCTTTCTGCAGAGGTTAAGAAAAAAAAAAACTAAACTAAAATCTAGCCATGCCAAAATTAAAAGTACTATAATGAAGATGCAAACCCAAAAGGAGGCCATAAAAATGAAGATGAATGAATGAAGCAGAGGAGTGAATCAGTCATATAAAAGATAAAGTAATTGAAAATAATGAAGCTAAAAAAAGAGGGAAAGAAAGGAAGTCAGTCACAGTAGTAGACTTAGCAAACTCAGCAACTTATTAAAACGGAATAATATTTGTTTCATAGAAATCCCAGATGAAGAGAAAAGGGGTAGGAGGTTTATCCAACCAAATTATAGTTGAAAACTTCCCTAATCTGGGAAGAAAACAAACCTCAAAATCCAAGAAGCACAAAGAAGTCCCATTAAATTCAACAAAAGCCAACCATTGCCAAGGCATAACATTGTCCAAATCACAAAATATCCAGAAAAGGAAAGAATCCTGAAAGCAGCAAGAAAGAATGCCCTTAACCTACAAGGGAAGGCAGATCAGGTTCACAGCAGATCTGTTTACAGAAAGGAGTGTTAAGCTATATTCAATGTGGTGAGTGAGAAAAATATGCAGGCAAGAATTTTTTATGCAGCAAGGCTGTCATTCAGAAAAGAATGATAGATAAAGAATTTCATAGACAAACAAAACCAAAGGACTTTGTGGCCACTAAGTCAGTCCTGCAAGAAATTTTAAAGGAGATTGTTTCAGTGGATAAAAAAAGACCAAAAGGAACAAAGACTATAAAGGACCAGAGAACTCACCAGAAATACCAACTCTACAAGCAACACAATGGCACTAAATTCATCTTTTGATTGTGTGGAGTAAGTTTAGAATTCCCTGAGCTTACACCAATGAGTTAACAAGGCTTAGGGCAAAAAGCCACCACAAGATGAAAGCACCCCCAGCACAGGACAAAGCATAGAGCAAGAAGCCACTTCCATAGGATGAAAGAGTCAAAGAATAGGTAAATAGGTAAACAGGGCAAAAGACTGCCACAGTAGGGCAAAATTGCCTGGAGCTAATTAGTACAAAAAAAATGCTTTGTTGACCCTGATGCAGTATGCTCTATCAGTCTTATCCCCTAGTAAGTTGAGATAAATAGACCTGGCACCTGATGCCTGCTATAAACAGCAATCTGCTTGGTGCCAGGATTTTGTTTTGTATTGACCCAAACCCCTAACACCGCATATCTACAAAGCCCCCTTTCTCTCACACAGAAGTTAAGGATCACTATTTTATTGTCTCTTTCTGCATGTCCATCACATTTGTGTACTTTCTGATCCTAATAAATACGGAGCAAGGACCCCTACATGGGGCTCTTGTCACTTCATGGACATTAACCTCTCTGATATTGAATTCTGCCTCTTTTATCTTGCTGGACAAGAAAGAACTCTAGACTCAAAGTCTATGACATCAATAATCACTCTGAAAGTAAATGGACTAAATGCTCCAATAAAAGACATAAGGCATCAGAATGGATTAAAACAAAAACAAAAACCAAAAAATCAACCTATATGCTGCCTACAAGAGACTCATTTTAGACCTAAAGACACCTGAAAATTGAAACTGAAGGGATGGAGAATCAACTATCATGCTAATAGCCACCAAAAGAAAGCTGGAGTATTCATACTTGTATCAGACAAACTAGACTTTAAACCAAGGACTGTAATAAGAGAGGAAGAAGGGCACAATATCATAATTAAGGGACCTATCTGTCAAGATCTAACCATTGTAAATATTTAGGTCCCCAATATGAAGTACCCAAACATACAAAATAAGTAATAACAAACATAAACAAACTCACTGATAAGAATACATTAATAATAGGCGATTTTAACACCCCACGTACAGCAATGAACAGATCATCTATGCAGAAAATCAAGAAGGAAGCAATAGCTTTAAATGACATGCTGGGCCAGATGGACTTAACAGATACATACAGAACATTCATCCTAAAGTAGCAGAATACAAATTCTTCTTGAGTGCACATGGAGCATTCTCTAAAACAATCACATACTGGGTCACAAATCATCCCTCAACAAGTACAAAAAGACTGAGATCATACCATGCATATTTACTGCCCCCAACGCTATGAAACTTGAAATCAACCATATGAAAACAATTGTTGGAAAGCCATCAAACATGGAGGTTAAAGAACATTTTACTAAACAATGAATAGGTTAACCACGAAATTAATAAAGAAGAGATTTTTAAAAATACATGGAATCCAATAAAAATGAAAATATGACAGGTCAAAACCTTTGGGATTCAGTAAAGGCAGTCCTAAGAAGGAAGTACATTGCAATGCAGGCCTATCTCAAGAAGCAAGAAAAGTCTCAATTACACAACTTAACCTAACACCTAAAGGAGTTAAAGAAGGAACAACAAATAAATCCTAAAGCCTGCAGAAGAAGGGAATTAGTAAAGATTACAGCAGAAATAAACAATATAGAAGCAAGCTAACAAACAAACAAGCAAACAGTAAGACAAATCAATGAAACTAAAAGCCGTTTCTTTGAAAGAATTAACAAAATTGATAAACCCCTTAGTCAGACTTACCAACAAGAAAAAATAAAGGACCCAAATAGATAAAATCATGAATGAAAGGGAAGAGACCGCAACCTACACCATAGAAATAAACAGTTATAAAAGAACACTATGGAAAAATTATATGCCAACAATTTATAATCTGAAAGATATGGACCAGTTTCCTAGAAACTTAAAAACTACCAAAACTGAAACAGAAAGAAATAGAAAGTTTGAACAGCCCCATAACTAGCAAAGAAATTGAATAGGTAATCAAAAATCTCCCAACAACAACAACAAAAAATTCCTGGGCCTGATAGCTTACCAGGGGAATTTTACCAGACATTTAAAGCAGAGTTAATATCTATTCTTCTCAAACTATTCCAAAAAATAGAAATGGGAGGAAAGCTTCCAAATTCATTCTAAGAAACCAGCATTACCTTGATTCCAAAACCAGACAAAGACACCTCTAAAAAGAAAAAGTATAGGCCAATATCCCTGATAAACCTGGATGCAAAAATTCTCAACAAGAAAATCGATTTCAACACTATATTAAAAGAATTATTCATCATAATCAAGTGGGATTTATTACTGGACTGCACCATTGGTTCAACATTCACAAATCGATCAACATGATACACTACATTAATAAAGTAAAGGATAAGAATCTTATGATCCTGTCAATAGATACAGAAAAAGCCCTTGACAAAACACAGCATCCATTCTTGATTAAAACCCTCAACAATGGAGAGATAGATGGAACGTATCTTAACATCATATAGGACATATATGAAAGACCCACAGCAAACATCATCCTCAATGAGGAAAAACTGAGCACCTTTCTCCTACAGCCAGGAACAGGACATGATGTCCAGTCTCACCATTACTATTTAAAATAGTACTGGAAGTCTTAGCCTCAGCTATCAGACAACAAAAAGAAATAAAAGGCATTCAAATCAGCAAAAGAGAAGTCAAATTTTCACTTTTTGCAGATGCCATGATACTCTATATAGAAAACCTGAAAGATTACACCCAAAAATGACAGAACTGATGTGTGAATTCAGCAAAGTCACAGGATATAAAATCAATGTACAGAAATCAGTTGCATTTTTATAAACCAATAACAAAGCAGCAGAAAAAGAAATCAAGGAACTGATCCCATTTGCAATTGCATCAAAAACAATTAGATACCTAGGAATAAACTTAACCAAAGAGGTAAAAGATTTTTACTATAGAACACTTATGAAAGTAACTGAAGAAGACACAAAGAAGTAGAAAAGCATTCCATGCTCATGGACTGGAAGAACAAGCATTGTTAAAATGTCTATACGACCCAAAGCAATCTACTCATTTAATGTAATCGCCATCAAAATACCAGCAGCATTTTTCACAGAATTAGAACAAACAATCCTGAAATTTGTAAGGAACCATAAAAGACTCCGAATAACCAAAGCAATACTAAAAAAGGAAAACATGGGGCGCCTGGGTGGCTTAGTCGGTTAAGTGTCCGACTTTCGCTTAGGTCATGATCTCGCGGTTCGTGGGTTCGAGCCCCGCATCAGGCTCTGTGCTGACTGCCAGCTCATTGCCTGGAGCCTGTTTCAGTCTGTGACTCCCTCTCTCTCTGTCTCTCTCACACTGTCTCTCTCTCTCCTAGAAATAAATAAAACATTAAAAAAAATAAAAAAAAGAAAAACAAAACTAGATGCATCATGATTCCAGACTTCAAGTTATGTTATAAATCTGTGGTCATCACGACAGTATAGTACTGTCACAAAAACAGACATATAAATCAATAGAACAAAACAGAAAACCCAGAAAATGGACCCACAACTATATGGTCAACTAATCTTTGACAAAGCAGGGAAGAATATCTAATTAATAGATTGTCTCTTCAACAAATGGTGTTGGGAAAACTGGACACTGACATGCAGAAGAATGAAACTCAACCACACACACCATACACAAATATAAATTCAAAATAGATGAAAGACAAATTTAAGGCAGGAAACCATCAAACTCCTAAAGAAGAACATAGGCAACAACTACTTTGACCTTGGTAATAGCAACCTCTTACTAGACACGTTGCCTGAAGCAAAGGAAAAAAAAAAGCCAAAATGAACTGTCAGGACTTCCTCAAAATAAAAATCTCAACAGCGAAGGAAACAATCAACAAAACTAAAAAGCTGTTATATCCAGATTGCAGTATCCTCAACGACCAGAGACCACCAGGGAGACTGAATCACGCATGCAAAGGCAAAGGGCTTTATTATGGGCTCGAGCTCAGGCTCCCAGACCTCACCAACACCGTGGATCCGTGCTGAGAGCCCTGAGCAAAGGCAGAGTAGGGTTTTTATGGGGTTTCTGACAGGGGAGTTACAGAAGTTGCGGCAGGGGAACAGTGATCCAATCATAATTATTCTACATTATTGACAGCGGGTTTAACCATACACATTGTCTAGAGTATTTGTTGCTTTTGGCGGGATCCAATTACAACATTTAGAGTACCTTTAAATTCAACCAATCACAGAGCGAGCCTAGGGTCTTGTTCAGCGACTAACGGGTTAACTTGAACATTAAGTAACAGTGTCCTATCTATAGTTTCTATCTCCAGGCCTCTCCCTTAGTAATGTGGAGGGTGGTCGCTGGCCTTTCCTGATTGGGTGTTACAAGGGTGGTTTCTCCTGCCTTGGGCAATGTGTAACTGCCTGATAGTTTCAGGGAAGCTGAAACTTAGGCCTTCTAGTTTGGAGGGGAAACTTAAAGCCTGTCATGGAGTCAGTTCGGTTTATACGTTTAGACTTGTGTTGTTACAAAGCTGCCTATGGAATGGGAGAAGATATTTGCAATGATATATTCAATAAAGGTTTAGTATCCAAAACGTATAAAGAACTTATCAAATTCAACACCCAAAAAATCAATAATCGATTTAAAAAATGGGCAAAAGCCATTAATAATTTTCCAAAGAAGACATCCAGATGACTGACACATGTGAAGATGCTAAAAAACACTCATTATCAGGGAAATACAAATCAAAGCCACAGTGAAATACGACTTCACATCTGTCAGAATGGCTAAAATAATAAAGAAACAACAGCTGTTGGCAAGGATGTGGGGAAGGGGGAACTGGTGTAGTCACTCTGGAGAACAGTTGGGAAGTTCCTCAAAAAGTTAAAAATAGAACTATCCTATGATCCAGCAATTGCACTAGTAGGTATTTACCCAAAGGATGCATAAATACAGACTCAAAGGAATACATGCACCCTAATGTTTACAGCAGCAATGTCAACAATAGCCAAACCATGGAGAGAGCCCAAATGTCCATTGACTGATGAATGAATAAAGATGTGGTATATATATCCAATGGAATATTACTCATCCATCACAAAGAATGAAATCTTGCCAGTATCAATGACATTGATGGAACTAGAATGTATTATGCTAAGCAAAATAGAGAAAGACAAATACCATATTATTTCACTCTTATGGAATTTAGGAAACAAAGCAGATGAATATGTGGGAGGGGGAAAAGAGAGGGAAAAAACCATGAGAGTCTCTTAAAATAGAGAAAAATTTGAGGATTGATGGAGGGAGGTAGGCAGGGGATGGGATAGATGGGTGATGGGTATTAAGGAGGGTACTTGTTATGATGAGCACTGGGTGTTGTAAGTAAGTGATGAATCACTGAATTCTATTCTTGAAACTATTATTGCACAGTATATTAATTAACTAGAATTTAAATGCAAACTGGAAAATAAAAATTAAAAAACAAAAAATGAAAACTTATGGTGGCAATAATCTTTATGGGTATTGAAAAATGTCAGAAAGTTTGCATATTATAAAAAATTACTTCAACAAATAAACTAGAAAAACTAATATAACTCAGGGATAAAAACTATTTTTCTGTTCTATTAGTATTGTGATCATAATCATTCTTAATAATTGGCAAAATCTAAGGTATTATTTCTATTAGAAGAGAAATAGTTATATTCATGTTATTAAAGCATATTTAGTATGATGATAAATAGAAACCTAAAGGATGTAAACATTCTGTATTCTGTTTAAATGTAAAACTTCCAATTATTTTTAATGTATGAGTTTAAATTTGAAAGTTGTAGCAAGACACGTATTCAGAAATTACAAAGGAAAAGTGCTTTTCTACAACTATAATTAGGAAGGAAAGACTGATTACTGAAATACTTTCACACTGAAGTTTCATGTATGTAGTAGCTTAGATTGAATCACACCCAAGTATTCTTGCTTCTTAGAAGGGGCATATAATTTAAAAATAAAGAAAAATCCCATTTCAGGTTTAGTAAGGCCTATTTTGTATTCATTCTCATGCTTGAATTGATATGACTATGTCAAAAGAATAGACATATTTAGGGCTGAATGAAATTTCTTTATAATGTTTTCCATGGAGTGAGCTATTTCTTAGAACAATTGGGAACCATTATGCAGCTATACCCAGAGGTTTTATAGGTCTTTTGTTGAAAGTTTAAAAATGTAATGTTACATAGGGGAGTATGATATGCCAATTTTTTTCTGATAAAAGTTCTTTGCATTTTAATATTGTATAAGTATTATGCATAATTTGGCTAGCTCATTCGCAAGGCCATCACCTCTAAATAACTCAGACTTTTTTTCAAAAAGCCACAGTACCATGCATTTAAGAATTTATAATCAGGTCAGCCTGAGGAGTATATCTATTTTAGCACAAGTTCTAGTATTATTACATTTCATAAGATAGCCCTCATTTAAGACTTTGTTGTCCCTCTATTCTTTTCAGTAATAACTGGTTTCAATGAAGAGTGTATTATGGTGTATTATTAACCCATTTACTCTTGGACTTCCCTCCCACCTATCTTCTGTTCTGCCTCTTTAAGCTGTCAGTCCATTGTATTCAATGGAGCATCAGAAAATACCAGGTTCTTTCAGCAGCACAGCAGGTGCACATTTATGAAGTGTATCTGATATATTCAGCAACAGTCAACAGATTAATGCCACTGCTCACAATCCTTGTTAGGAGAAAAGGGGAAACATTTATATAAAAGTAAAAGTACTACTTCTTTCACACATTTAAAGAACATTTTAGACAATGTGATGAAATAGTCTCTCTAAACTCCTTAATGACAGCAGGTATTAGATTTCTCAACCTAACTCCTAGACTCATTTTGGCTTTAAATATATTAATCACATGTTCATTTTCCTTAAATTCAATTGGATGATAGGTAATGGCAAAAATGAAGGAGAATAAAACATAGATTAAAAGGATACAAAATTTTATCATTCCAGTTTACTTATATGACCTTCTATAAATGCCAAAATCAATTCTAAAATTGATCATTTTCTTTTTCCTTACTTCATTATAATAATAATAACAACAACAATAGTAATAAGAAAAAAAAATAATATCCAGGAACTGTGAATATTTTCTAATTTTTCAGTCTTAGCTATTTTCCAATTTTCTTCCCTTTTATTTTCCCATCTTTCAGTGTTAATAGTTTTTGTTTGCTTGCTTAAGGTTGGCATTTTGTTTCTCAGAATAAAGATTACATTTCCCAAACTTGTTTTCAGCTTCGTGTGGCCTTGTGACTAGTTTTTGGCCAATGAGATATCATCCAGAAAAGTTGCAGGGTAGCTTCTGGAAACCTTTCCTTAAAGGGAATTCTATGTGTGTTCTTTGCCTATAATTCTCCACCCCTGCCTCCAATGTGCTATGTGGAATATTCAGGCTCTTATGCTGCACAGTGAGATTAAAAAAACAAAAGAAAGGAAAAAAACACATGGTGTGTACAACAGGGTTAAACAAAGAAGCAAAAGAGTAGATGATAGTGGAAGCCAGATTTCTTGCTGTCATAGAGGGGAATTACAGATGAGTAAGAAAGAAAGTTTAGAAATAAGCCATGTATTACTGGATTAGATTTACGGGCTTAAGATTAAATTTATATGTGTGAACATATATGTGTGTATACACATATACATATACATACACACAGAGGATAGATAAATAATTGTAAATATCTGTGTATACATGCATTAGTATTCATTCATATATTACCCCACCTCATGAGCAATAAGCACATCTACCACTCACATATTGATTTCTAAGTATCCTTTCCATAAAAGGAACTAGAGCTAATAGGAGAAATGGCTTATTGTAGAGTGGGGCCAGGGAAAATACATGATT
Organism: Hyaena hyaena; assembly: GCF_003009895.1. Lineage (NCBI taxonomy): Eukaryota > Metazoa > Chordata > Mammalia > Carnivora > Hyaenidae > Hyaena > Hyaena hyaena. Next base: position 1,501,675 of record NW_024080972.1, read on the forward strand.
ATTCTGGAGTATCCTGAAGTAACAGAATGTAAGAATGTCCTAAAAACAAACAAACAAATAAAAAACTGGATGGTGACATGTCAAAGAGAAATTGAAATCAAACTTAAAAAGTTCCCAATAGTTAAAACTAGAATTATTTGAGCAATAAAATGATTAATTTGTCATTGGATTATAGCCCACAGTATAAAATAAATATCAGTGAGCTGCCATGATATAAATAATGATTAAATAATTAAATGGAAGACAAGAGGTACGTTTTACTTACCTCCTTATAAACTTCCATTTAATAATGTACATTCTCTCCATGCCAGGAGGTAGAACTTAATGTCCTCCCCTTAAAGATGTGCTTTAAAATGTGATTATAAAGAATATAAAGATGTGACTATAAAGAAAAGAGCATAGAAAGGAAAACAAAGTAACTTCTGAGTGATGAAATCTGGCAAACACTACTTTAACCAAGTGATGGTTAATGTCAGCAACAATGTCATCTATCCATTTATAGGGTGTGATGGCAAAGGCACTCCACCTCTAGTATTCTTGGCAAAACCCTATAACCCCAGTTAAATCTCCGCCCTCCTAAAATTCAAATAAACCCCAATTGGAGAATAGTCTACAGGATACCCGGCCAGTATGCCTCAAGACTATCAAGGTCATGGAAAAGCAGGAGAGATTGATAAAGTCTCATACACCAAAGGAGACTGCAGAGTCATGACAAATAAATGCCATGTGGTATCCTGGATTGTATCCTAGAACTGAAAGAGACATTTTTGAAAAATCTAGTAAATTCAAATAAAGTCAGGATTTTAACCAATAGTAAAGTACCAATGTTGGTTTCTTACATGGTGTTAAGATTTTTATGACGAAGGAAATTTGGTAAAGAGTATATATTAACTTTTTGTATCATCTTTGTAATTTTATCTAAATCTAAGCATATTCCAAAATTAAAAAAAATATTAAAAAAAGTGTAGTAGAACAAAAAGAAACTTAGATTCTAACACCATGCAATCGTTTATAGCCCTGACCCCAGAGAAATAAATTTATAATTTATATATATGGCTGCTACTTGGGGTCTTCTATTATTCACAGCCAAACTTAAACTAATATCCATAGAGTAAACAATCACAATACTTACAAAAAGTAATTAATAGCTTTCCAGAAAACATAGTGCAAATATAATGTGGTTTTGTTTTTAATTGCTTATTTTTAGCAGCCCATCAAGTTCTAAATTCACTTTGTAACCATCAAGAACTTTCTGTAATGAACTTTGCTCATTCTCATTTATATGTTCAAGTGAATAATAAGCTATAATACATTATAAATGTATAAAGGAAACATAGAAACTTAAAAGCTGAAGCTGTTTTTCTTTGAGAATAACATCTACAAAATTAAACCTTAAATTATGTTGGATAGTGTATAGTAGATTGATTTACCTTATGGTCCCACTTAGGAGCCTTCCTGTCTCCAAATCCTATGTTATGTGACTTCATATGCTCCTCACTTCAAGAAGTGAAGTTTTGTTTTATTGTGTTTTATTTTGCTTTGCTTTGTTTTGTCTCGTTTTCTTCCCTCATGATCCCTTGAATCCGAGCTGGACTTATTACTTTGGCAAAACAAACAAACAAACAAACAAAACCAGCAGGAGTGAAGGTGCACCATTTCTAAGCTCAGGTTTCAAAGACTTTGTGTCCTACTGTCTCCATGGAATTCCCACCTCAGCTGCAAAAGCAAGTCTGGACCAGACCACAAGAGAATGAGAGACTATATGCAGGAAAGCTAAAGTCCCCACATATATACCCCGAAAACAGAGATAATCCTTGCTAATAAATAAGTGAGCCCACTCATAACCAGCAGAATCCGGTCTACATCAGAACTGCCTCATCAATTAATAGGCTAGTGAGAAATAATAAATTGTTTTAAGTCACTATGTTTTGTTTTGTTAATTTTTTATTGTTTTTTATTTATTTATTTTTAATTTCTGAGAGAGACAGTGTGAGCAGGGGAGGGTCAGAGAGAGAGGGAGACACAGAATCTGAAACAGCCTCAAAGGCTCTGAGCTAGCTGTCAGCACAGAGCCCGTCCCTCTAACCCACAAGCATTGAGATCATACCTGAGCTGAAGTTGGAGACTTAACAGACTGAGCCACCCACATGCCCCTAAATCACTATGTTTTGGAGTGGTTTATGACTCACTGATAGCTTAGTGATACAGGCTCTACCCTTTCATACTTACTGCATGTAAATCTATCATACAAATGATTTATTCTCAGAGCAGCGGAAGTCAAAATATCATAAACAGAAATAAAAAGCAATGTCAAACTATACTAATGTGAACAAATCTATAAAGCAGTATGTTTAGAAAATTCTACTCTTGTGCCCCAACTACCACTTACTTCAAATTCCAGCTCAACTCCAGTAGGCATACTTCCCCATATCTTTTACTCCTACAAACTCTACATTTAAATCCCATAACAAGGGTGCCTCAGTGGCTCAGTTGGTTAAGCCACTGACTTCAGCTCAGGTCAAGATCTGACGGCTCATGGGTTGAGGCTCTGGGCTGACAGCTCAGGGCTTGGAGCCTGCTTCAGATTCTATGTCTCCCTCTCTCTCTCTGCTCTTCCCCTGTTCATACTCTGTCTTTCTGTGTCTCAAAAATAAATAAACTATAAAAAAAAAAAATTAATCCCATAACAAATCCCAAACTAGGACTCTCCTCTGAGGTCAGAAAAGGGCAAAGAAAAGAAATTTAAAACTTCCAAAAGTTTGGGGCGCTTTGTTAGCTCAGTCTGTTAAGCATCGACTCCAGCTCAGGTTATGATCTTGTGGTTCCTGGGTTTGAGCCCTATGAAAGGCTCTGTGCTGACAACACAGCCTGGTGCCTGCTTCAGATTCTGTCTCTCACTCTAACTGCACCTCCCAACTCACACTCTGTATGTTTCTCTTCCAAAATAAAATAAGCATTAAAAATGGTTTTTTTTTTTATAATTCCAAAAGTTCTTTAGCAAAGAGAGAAAGAAATTGGGACCACTTATGAATAAAAAAGCTTTCTGGTTAGTCTAAATGCAGTTAAATGGATTTAATTTACATACTTTGTTAAAAGACAAAATAATACACATTTAATTAAACCCTTATCAAAACATCAACAGGAATTTTTATGGAATTAGAACAAACAATCCTAAAATTGTATGGAACCACAAAAGACCCGAGTAGCCAAAGCAATCTTGAAATCATAAAGCAAAGCTAGAGGCATCAAAATACCAGACTTCAAGTTATACCACAAATCTATAGTAATCAAAATAGTATCACAGTGGCACAAAAAGAGACACATAGATCAATGTAACAAAATAGAAAACCTAGAAATTAACCTACAATTATATAATGAATTAATCTCCCACAAAGCAGGAAAGAATATGCAATGGGGAACATTGGATATTCAACAATATCTCTTCAACAAATGGTGTTGGGAAAACTAGACAGTAACATGAAAAAGAATGAAACTGGGCCACTTTCTTACACCATACATAAAAATAAATGCAAAATGGATGAAAGACCTAAATATGAGACCTGAAACCATAAAAATCCTAGAAGCAAGCATAGGCAATAATTTCTTTGACATTGACCGTAGCAACTTCTTTCTAAATATGTCTCTTGAGGCAAGGGAAATATAAGCCAAAAAATAAAAATAAATAAATAAATAAATAAATAAATAAATAAATAAATAAAATAACTATTGGGACTACCTCAAAATGAAAAGCTTCTGCACAGTGAATGAAACAATCAACAAATACATTAATTAATCACCTATGCCAAAATGTTGATAATTTTAATTCTAGCTGAATATTGAATATGAAGTATTTGCATATTGATACTCCCATTTTTCCAATTAAAATCCAGTACCACAGAATTCTTCTTAATGTTCTCTGCATTATATCTCTTTCTTTTAATCAATACATACCAAGTATCCTAGTTATTAAGGACACAGGGATGATCATGTCAGAATTTCTCATAATTAATAATTTGCTTTATCTCATATTACACAGAGAATAACAGTAATACTACTACTACCACCATCAAAATATTTACTCAGAATTATTTACTGAGAGAGATTTTTTTCTTATGATGTTCTCAAACTCTATTATACTCATACTTTTCTACATTATTTGAATATATAGCTGCTCCATACTACGTTGTTTCCAGGCATTTTGGTTATCTGAAACTCATTCTTTAATAGGTTTTTAGTAAGATATCATTGTAACAGTATTTCCTGAGTTAAGGTAAGAGTTTGTGACCTTTATACTTCAAAGTAATTTATATTACTTTGAATAGAGAGATACAGAGATAGATAGAGATATTAACTCCTTGGTGAACATGGTTTTCATTGACTGTATTAAATATAATACTCTATTTTGATCTTTAATGAAGCATCATTGTCAAAGACCCTAATGATAACCTAATTTTCTTTTGTTTGTAATTCACTTACTGTTGCTGCCTAAATACCTTCCCCCTGTAATTTGGGGTGTGTGTGTGTGTGTGTGTGTGTGTGTGTCTGCTTGTGTGTGTTTGTATTCTATAAAGGCCAATAATTTTGTCAGATAGATATTGAAATTGGCTTTTCCAGTCAGTATTCTCATATTAAGCATGTATACTCTTTTATTATGTACTTCCATTGTTGCTGTTGTTATTTTTTATTTCAAGAAAGTTTCTTCCAGTTACACTTTTAGTATTTGTTATATTTCTTTACTCTGGTTTTCTTCTTCAGGGAATCCTTTGAACCGTAAACTCGTATTTTCTTTACTTAATTCATTATGTGTATCTCAGTACAACAAACATAAATAAACTCATTGATAATAATACATTAATAGGCAATTTTAACACCCCACTTAAAGCAATGGACAGATTGTCTAAGCAGAAAATCAACAAGGAAACAATAGCTTTGAATGACATGCTGGACTGGATGAACGAAACAGATATATTCAGAACATTTCATCCTAAAGGAGCAGAATACACATTTTTCTCAAGTACATGGAACTTTCATTTTTTGAAAATTTTTTAACGTTTTATTTATTTCTGAGAGAGAGAGAGAAAGAAGAGAGAGAGAGAGAGAGCGAGCATGAGCAGGGGAGGGGCCGAGAGAGAGGGAGACACAGAATCTGAAACAGGCTCCAGGCTCTGAGCCAGCTGTCAGCACAGAGCCGACACAGAGCTTGAACCCAGCGACCTCGAGATCATGACCTGAGCTGAAGTCAGACACTTAACCAACTGAGCCACCCAGGTGCCCCAAGCACATAGAACTTTCTTGTTGTTTTTAAAATTTTCTCCTTTTTTACAATATTTCTTTTAAAGTGGTATCTCCTTTAATTTGCTACTGTATTTTTCTAGGTTATTCTTAAATTCTGAAAATGATTTTTTTATTATTCTTTATTAAATCATATTATCTCAATTTTGGGGTTTTCTAAACCCCTGTATATATTATTCTTTCATATCGTGTATCATGTTCTTTATATATCTAAGTTCATTTTGAAGTAGAAGTCCTCATCTATGAACATCTTATTCTAAGGTAATTTCATTATCTATAGGCAACTTATTCTACTTATTCTCCTTTTGCTTACAATAACTTTGAATGGAATTTAAACTTGATTATTTTCTGGTGCCAATATATGATATAAATTAATTTTCTTGAACTTTTAGGAAAAGGCAAGGTTCAGTGTACCTTTTCTAATTTCACAAATTCCCTCTTTTAATGTCTTTGTATCAGATACGTAAAAAAGCAAATATTCTTTGAATGTTTTTCTTTTTTCTTTTCTTTCTGATCAGAATTCTTCATCCAATTTTATGTGAACCATCTCTTTTCTCAGTTATCCCAATACTGTTCAATTTATAACCCATTCAAGCTACAAGATATTATTAAAAGAAATTAGATATCTAAATAATTGGACAAACTTTCTAAGTTCACAGATCATAAGACTTAACATTATTAAGATGGCATAAGTCTAAATTCAGTGCAGTCTCTATCAGAAAACCAGCTTACGTCTTCATAGAAATTGACATGCTGATTCTAAAATTCATATGGAATCACCAAGGACCCAGATAGTCAAAACAATCTTGAAAAAGAGGAACAAAGCAGAAAACCCACACTTCCTGATTTCTAAAGCTAAAACAACGCAACAAAAATGAAAACAGTATGCTATTGGCACAAGGAAGACATATAGATCAATTGAATAGGACTGGCAGTCAAGAAATTAACCCATATGTCTATGGTCAACTGATTCTGATAAGGGTAACAAATGCTGTGACAACTATATAGTCATATGCAAAAGAATGAAGTTGGACCCTAACTTAACCCATAAATAAAATTAACTCAAAATGGCCAAAGATCTAAATATAAAAACTAAAACTATATAATTATTAGAAGAAAGCATACAGGTAAACCATCATGATATGAAACTGGCAAAGGATCCTTAGATATGACACCAAAAGGTAGGAGCAACAAAAGAAAACAAAACAGATAAACTGGATTTCACCAAAGTAAAAAATAAATAAATAAATAAATAAAATAAAAACATTTTGCTTTAAAGGACACCATTAAGAAAGTAAAAATATAATCCATGCAGTTAGAGGAAGTATTTGTAATTCATATAACTGATAAAGGACTTGCATCTACAATATATAAAGGACTAATACAACTCAATAATAAACACAAGTAGTCCAATTAAAAATAGGAAAAGGATTCAAATAGACATTTCTTCAAATAAGATATACAAATAACCAGTTAACCACATGAAAAGATGCGCTATGGTCATAGTCATCAGGCAAATGCCAATTAAAGCCACAATGAGGTATCACTTCATACCCATTAGAATGACTAACATCAAAAAGTCAGACAGTAACAAGCAGTACCTGGTAAGGGTGCAAAACAGTGAAACCATTTTGGAAAATATCCTGGCAATTTCTTAAATGAGTAACGTAGAGTTACCAAATGACTCAACCATTCCATTCCTCAGTATATACCCAAAATAAATGAAAATTTATGTCCATACAAAAATGTATACACAAATATATGTAGCAGCATTATTCATAATAATGAAAAAGTGGAAGAAAACCAAATATCCATCTGATATTTTGATGTATTGATAATATGAACTATGTATTGATAACATATAGTTCTGATATATTGGTAATATGAACTATGATTTGGACATAAAAAGTACTGTTATATGCTACAACATAAATGACCTTTGAAAACATGCTAAGTAAAAAAAAGGGAGGTACATAACATAGTATATAATATGATCCCATTTACAGGAAATGTCCAGAATAAGAAAATCTATAGAGACAGAAATCAGATTGATGCTTTTCTATGGCTGGGAAGGCATAAATAGCTAAAAGGTATGGGTATTTTTTTTAAGATAAGAAAAATGTTCTAAATCTGCCTGTAGTGATGGTGGCACATATCTGTAAATATATGAAAATCCAATTAATTGCACCCTTCAGATGGTTGAATAGTATAGTATGTAGATTATATTTCAATAAAACTGCTAAATTGTTTTGTTCTTTTGTTTTGCTTTTTAACGTATGCTGCTGAGAGCAGGGTTTGAGAGTTTTGGTTGCTTACTTTTTTGTGTGTGTGTGTTTTATTTTCAGATATGCCTAATGACTATGCAGTATTATTATATCATGATTTTAATTTGCATTTTTCTGATGGCAAATAAAAATGACTACTTTCTATGTTTATTCTATTTAGATATCATCATTTGTGAAGTACCCATTACAGTTTTTGTCCTTTTTCTTTTTTGTTGTGTTTTCTGTTTTGCTTTGTTCTTCCTTATAGATTCATAAAAGTTATTCATATGCTCTGGAGTTAAATCCTTTGTTTGAGGTATGTACTTTAATATCTGGCCCCACTCTGTTGCTTGTTTTTAAACTCCTTTAGTAATTTCTGTTAATAAGCAGAAATTATTACTTTTAATATAGCTCACTTCACAATTTAGTCTTTAATGCTTAATGCTGTTAGTATCTTATTTAATGAAACTTTGCTTTCCAAAGTCATGAAAATATTCTCCTATGTTCTCAGATTGAAACAATATTTAAAAAAAAGAAACAATGTTTTGTCTTTTATATTTATATGTAAGTATGTATGGTTTGCAGTAATCATCAAGATTATTTTCTTTTCCAATATGCGTATACAATTAACTCAACACTATTTAGGGGAGAAAAATCAATCAATCTTTTTCTCATTGTATTGCTATATCACCTTTATCACAAATGATACAAAACAATAAATGTACAAATCTATTTTCTGGCTTATCTATTTTTGACTTGCAAGAAATATGTATTTTGCAATTATTGTTTCACTAGTTTTCTGTTATTATTAATTAGGACAAGGTTAATAGTGTTCAGCCTATCTATGTCTTCATGGATTTTTAAGAACTATATTTTGTATTGATTAAGATAACAATGTTAAAATCTTCATCTATAAAACTCAGAATTGTCTATTTTTCCTTTTCTTTTTGGTATTTTGTATTTTGTATATTTTGATGCTATTCATTTCCCAAACATGCAAAGCAGTTAATGAGTGAATCATCTGTGTCTATAGTTTTCTTCAGAGCAAAATATTTAATTTCAGATTTAATTGTTAAAATAAATATAAAACTATTTCTGCTTTCTGTTTTGGTTTCTATTTCTTCTTGTGTCAATTTTGTAAGTTGGTGTTTAACGGTGATTGTCCATTTGATCTAAACTGTCAAATTAATTGGCATGAATTATTTGTAATATTATTTTTATTATTTTTAAGGTATATAGTGATATCCTTGTTTTCATTTCTGACATTGGAGATTGCTTATCGATTTTTATACCTTCTTCTTTTCTAAAATATCAATTCAAACCTAAAATTCTCTATGGAGTCTTTTGGTTGAATCTTACAATTTTTTTATTTTTATTTTTTTATTTAAAAAAAATTTATGATTATTCATGTTTTGATAGAGAAAGACAGAGCATGAGTGGGGGGAGGGGCAGAGAGAGAAGGAGACACAGAGTCCTAAGCAGGTTCCAGGCTCTGAGCTGACAGCAGAGAGCCTGATGCAGGGCTCGAACTCATGGGCCATGAGATTATGACCTGAGCCAAAGTCAGACGCTGAACCGACTGAGCCACCCAGGTGCACTGAATCTTACAATTTTTTTAAATGTTTATTTATTTTGAGAGAGAGAGAGAGAGCGTACAAATGAATTAGGGGGCAGAGAAAGAGAGGGGACAGAGGATCTGAAGTGGGCTCTGAGATGACAGCAGAAGCCTAGATGCAGGGCTTAAACTCAGGAACCATAAGATTATGACCTGAACCAAAGTTGGACGCCTAACCAACTGTGTCACCCCAGTGCCCTTAACAAGTTTTAATAGTATACACTTAATTATAATTCAGATTGTAATATTTTCTAATTTCCATTTTTACTTTTTTCTTTGATTTTTGAGTTGTTTAGAAATGTATATATATATATATATATATTTTAGTTTGGGGAAATTCCTAGCTAATTGTAATGTGGTCAGAGAATATGCTTTGAATTATATCCACCCACTGAAATTGGTTGAGGCTTATTTTCTGAACCATAATATGGTCAATGTTGATGACTTTCCTGCATGGCTTTTCAGAAAAGAATGTATTTTCTATCATTGTTTGGTGCAATGTTCTATTATTCTAATTAGAACAAGTTCATTAATTTTGTTATCCCTTTGTTCTTTTGTATCCTTACGGATGTTTTTGTTGTTGTTTTCTCTATCAGCTACTGAAAAAAGTACATTGAAATCTCACACTCTGAATGTGGATATCTAATCCATTTAGTTCTATAAAATTTTGCTTTATATATTTTGAGGTTCAGCTATGGAATGCCTACAGGTTTTGAATTAATTTATCTTCCTCCTGGTCTAATCCCTTCATCTTTCTGAAATGTTCCTTGTTAGAGCAAATAATGCTTTTTTGCCTAAAGTTTGGAGATGAGCAATAACATTTAGGTTGGATTTGTAATAATGTAAAAGCAATTTAAAGTGTGCTCTCAAGAAGGGATACCAAGACTAGGATCTCTTTATAAAGCCAAGGACTAGTTTCAGATTCTGTTATTTTCTAAGGTGTCTTGGGACTATGGCCTATAGAAATTTATGAACTTGGAGAAGTAAGAAGTCACAGATATAGACTTAGGACCAAGATATAGGCCAAGTCATCTTATTGCACTCTGATTTGATTTGGCTAAAATATGTGACTATGGAACTAATGACTACCATTATATCCTGGTGGAATATAATGGGGAAGGCTAGCCATGGTGAAGTCAACTGCTAAAGTGTTTGATAGGGAAACTACATAGAACGAAAGGGAGAAGAGAGAGAAAATGAGAGAATGAGAGAGCAATCAAAAGGGAGTGTGAAATAATAAAATACAGTAACACACAAGGAGATATAATTCCTCAAAAAATAGCTAAAAATAAAATCAGAAACAAACTATCTCCAGGTCCAGATAATTTTATTAAGAAATTGAAAAAATACTTCAAAATTGGTATGCTTCTATGGTCAAAAATTTAAATAAAAATATGTTACATTTGCAATATGAACTAAAAATAGAAAAAAAGCAAAAATTGGCTGTGGTAAAGACAATAAAATGTTAGACATAAAATTATAAAGACCAAGAATTTAAAATATACAATAGGGCCACCTTGATGGTTCAAGTGGTTAAGCATCCAACTCTTAATTTCAGCTTAGGTCATGATCTCACAGTTGTGAGATCAAAACTGCTATCAGGCTCAGCACTGACCATGGAGTTTGCCTGGGATTCTCTTTCTCTCCATCTCTCTGGCCCTCCCCTCCTCATGTTCATGCATGCACACACTCTCACTCTCTCTTAATATAAATAAACTTAAAAAAATAAAATAAGAATAAAATTTTAAAATGCAATAAATAATATAAATCTGTAAGTAGACCCATTCAGAAAGATAATTAATAATTTGGAAATTTATATTGTGATAGCATGCACTATTGCCCAGGAGCACAAAAACTAAACATGAAAAACAATCATATGGAGGTTGTGAGGATATTTTATGGCATAATTACTTTTTATGTGTTTCAGTTCCCTAGTTTTTGTGTGATTCTTGTCATGCATAGATTTACCAGGTAAACTAAGTCAAGGTATCCCATGAGTGAAAAGGCATCTCTCTGTATTTCTCTAAGAGCCATACATCACTCAAATTAAAGTTTCTGTGCTACACAAACATCTCTGAAATAACTACAAATGTAAACAAAATTGTTAAAAATAGGTAAAGACTACTTTCATGCCTCTGATCTCACCATTTCAGACTCTACTTGCACTGCCGAGTTCTCACTTCTCATGGATTTCAGTCTAATCTCCTAGATTACACCAATGTGTAACCACAACAAAGCCATCATTTTCTTGACAAAGCTGTGGACATTTCCAAGCATATTCCTTCCCTCTTTTAAAATCTGCTCCATAAACTTCCATTTGTATTGATATTATTACTTCGACAATCTAAACTATTTCAAAGAGTTAGTGAAAAATAACTGATTGAAGTTTTACTTTTCCCTGTAGTTATTAGGTAACACATGCTTTGACTGACTCCTAAGTAGCTACACTTTTGCATGTCTATATGCCATACAAGTAAGTCTTTTGAAAGTTATGTTTTCTTCTTTACCTATCATACTGCTCCTTTTTTCTTTTAGTCCCTGCCCCTTACACACACACACACACAAACTACTTACCCTGCTCTGTTTCTTTCAAAGTTTTAACAAGAAAGAATCTTGTTATATGTTTCAAAACTTAGTTCTTTATTCATTTAATAGCATTAGGGTCTCAGTTTAAGACAATCTCCCCGAGATAAGAGACTTAGCAAAATCTTACTACTTATTGAGAGAGTGAAGAAGGCAATTTCAGGCAACGCCAAATATCTGATACTAAATCTCATTAACCCCATATCAACTCTTCTCTGAAAACCCAAGTGCCATGCTGTTAGCAATAAACAGAGAGTCTAATGATTTTCCAGAACTCCAAATTACAATATGTAAATCCAAGTGTAAATAATTAAATGTACATATATTTAACCTGAATTACTCTGTAGACATGCTGTTCTCACTTCCTGCCTCCTACCAAACCTTGTCAGTTGTTGGTAAAATACTAACATGGCACTAAAGAAGAAGGAGAAACAAAGGTAGTTAGAACATTATAGCCCCTGCAGTGTTTAATCCATAAAGCAGGGAATGCAAATTGGTGAATTGGAGCAATGACATGGTTACATTGAACTACAGAAAAAGGACCCTTAGGGAACTAGCAGGAAGTAAATTGGGTTCTATTTTGAGATGATGGTTCATTTACATTGTTATAATTATTTAAATAATTAATTTTGTAATGAAAGAAGCTTATAAAAGCCAAAATCCCACTGAGCTGCAAACCCTAAATTCTTTCATGCTAAATCAGAGCTGTTTATCTTCCATAATACATCGGTAAATCTACTTAAGAAAAAAAAATGCCTATATCTGTCTGTCTATCTGTCTATCTATCTACTTACCTATTCATTTCTCTCTCTCTCTTTCTCTCTCTCTATTTGTCTACCTACCTATCATCTATTTATCTACATACACACACATATATGAAACAAGACTTAAATCACTTAAGTTGGTACTTCATTATGAAAATGTTTTAGTCTTACAGTATTGTAGGGGCTGCCTTTGTAGAATTTTCTTCTAACCTAGAGCAAGCCGATTTCTTTTTTCAACCAGAAAAAAAAAAAAACCAACAAAAAAAAACACAACAAAACATGAAATATTCATTCACATCCAGCTTAGGTAACCAAGAGCCCTACAGGGAGTGTCAGGAAGATATGAGAGGTCAGGACCAGGGAGACTAAAGCAGCAGAAGGTTGCCAGAATATAGTGAACTGGGTCAGTTAGGCAGCTGGAAGTCTATAATAAACAGGGTCAAGATTAAACTTGAATTAGAGCATATTAAATAAAGCCTGTGGGTTAAACACCCTAAGGTCAAGTTAGACAGATAACTCCAGAATCTCAGAAGGTTCTCAAAAACATAAGGTCAACAAAGGCTAAGAAAGTTGGAGAGGAAAACTATAGAATCAAACATACAGAAAGAGAATCAACTTTTTTGGCAGTTCCCTCCCTTTCTTTTTTCTTTTTTTCTTTCTTTTTTTTTTTTTTTTTTGCCCTGTTATAATGGGGAAAAATAAGTAGTATTGGGCTTGAGCACTTAAGTGAGAGGTAAAAGGGGAAAATTTGAAAATCCAGTAAATACACCAGAGTATTATTTTCCTTATCTCTGTTATAGCCTTACCTCCTAGATAAATCTTTGCCTCCAATTTGAACATGGTAACACTGACATAATCCTCTTTTTTTCAAGAAACTCAGCATCTATCCTGACCTCTATTCTATGCATGTAGCATTTTGCAACATAAACACTGGTCTTTTATATTCTATTGATCTTCACTTCTGCTGAACTTTAGCCACACACTCAATTGTCTCGATTCCACATCTTTAACTGTCTCATTTTCTTAATTGCTTCATCTCTTAAATTTTAAACACACGCTACTCTACTTTCAAGCTACAACAGCCTATTCTTCACCTAACTTTAAAACCCCACCACTGTACTTCAGTGTGGTCCAAATTTGCAAACAATTCTTTTTTGTATCCTCTAAATTCTTGTAGTTGATGTTCTTTTTCTTTCCCTTTTGTGGTTATTCTTGAAAGCAGGCTAACTCATGGTTTACAGTACAAACACAGAGGTCAAGAATGCTTGAATTTGAACTCCAACTTCTTCACTTTTACATATGAGACATTTGGGAAATTGTTACCATTATAAAGATTCAATTTGCTTTTTAATAAATGGTTATAAAATATTACCTCATAAGGTTAAAATAAATATTAACGAGGTATTTCATATAAAGTACTTAACACAGTGCCTGAAACACTGTAAACAGGCATTATGTTTTACGTCTTGACCGATGTTTTATCACTTCAACTATTCTAATACACAACTTGGGTGTTTAATATTTGCTATTATTGCCTTTCCATTTCTACTCACTATCCATGGATACTTTCATCTAAATATATAATTTCATCATCAAATGTTGATGACATCTCTTTTATATTGAGTCCTAGTTATCCTCTTGGCTCCAAAAGCTGTATAACACATTCTTTTGGACTGGTTTTGTATGAATATTACACCACATCTCAGCCTCAATATATATAAATGTAAATGCATCATTCACATCCTCACCCTATGGTGTTCTCTAGTGTTTTTCACAACTATGATGAATTCAAGCCAAATATCCAACCACCAAGAAAAAAATGAGGAACCAAGTATAATTATCCATTCTTCCTAAATACCTAGATATAATCACTTATTTAGTTCTATAGATCCATATTGCACATAACTTGAAAAATATGTCTTCGGTCAAACATCACTACATCAGTGTCATTTCTTTTTTTTTTCTTGTGTAAATTGCTGCAGTAGCCTTTAAACAGTTCTCCTTGACTCCAGAATTTCTTGTCAGAACAAAACTAAGTGAAAATCATCGTTACTGCTTTCAAAATGTTCTTTATGAAGTTGAACTCCTTAAATTCTTAAGGATTTAAGAACTCCTTAAATTCTTTCAGTGGTTCAGTACAGTCTTGAAGAAAAGAAAAAGAAAATCCACAAGCATATATATGCAGGCTTTCTTCTCTGTTTAGCATCATGCTGTCTAACTAGTAGCACTCAAGTCCATGCTCAAATCCACTTAACTCTATGGTCTCAGACACGTTACTTTGTCTATCTATCATTCTATAATTTAATAATATAATGTATCTTTATTTATCACTACTTAGGCTTTTTATTTCTGGAGTTGTGTTCCTAACATGTATTTTCATATTATTTAAAGCAATATCTGGTACATTGGCCCCACACAATAAATGCTAGATGGTGACTAATGTTGATATGTCAATCGCTTTACAGTTGTAACTCATTAGATTCTCCCCATAAGTCTATTTGGTAGGCACTTTAATCTCCTCTTAAACATAAGAAATACTGTGAGTTAGAGAGGTTAATATCTTTCTCAATGTCACATGTCCAGTTAGAATAACTATGATTCAAATACAGATCTGTCAGTTTCCAAAATCGCTGCTTCTTCTACTTCTGCTTTGCTGACTATTAGAGGAAAAGTAGCTGATATTTTAATGGATGCCTTCATTCCTATTTTTAATTAAAACTGTCAACTGTCCTATGGGATTCTGAATTGAATTTAATTTTCAACTGGGTAAGCACATGAGAATTTCATGCCCCTAGGGCAGTGTTTCTCAAAGCATCACTTACAAACAAACAACTTTCATTATACTCCCTAAGGTGATTTAAAATATAAACCCTTAACCCACAACTTCAATCTCTACATTAAGAATTATTGGGGATATTTCCCAAAAGGATGCTAATGGACACAAACAGAACCACCAACTAAAAGTGAGGAATAAATATGAAAGATGTAAGCACTAATTTTCCGGTTGCTAAACGTGATCCTCTTAAGAGTAAAGGATCCTTTACTTTACTTTTATTTTATTGCCAGATCCTTTTTATCAAGCTTATGACTAGAAAAGATGACGCTACTAGTCGTTCTCTAGAGCCCACCTAAATTGGGAAAGAGAAAGAAAAAGGAATTTGACCCTTCTTTTCTTTCTTTCTTCCTCCCTCCTTTTCTTTTCTTTCTTTCTTTCTTTCTTTCTTTCTTTCTTTCTTTCTTTCTTTCTTTCTTTCTTTCTTCGTTCCTTCTTTCTCTCTTTTTCTTCCTTCCTTCCTTCCTTCCTTCCTTCCTTCCTTCCTTCCTTCCTTTCTCTCACTATGNCTTCCTTCCTTCCTTCCTTCCTTCCTTCCTTCCTTCCTTCCTTTCTCTCACTATGTGACGTACATTGTAAAAATTCACTGCATCCTGTTTATCTCTATTTCCAGGCAAGTGAGATAATTGTATCTTCTAATCTCTGAAGACATGGTCACAGGAATTGTTCAGAGCAATGAGTGGAATTTATGTTTCATATTCTGTGTGGAATTAATTGTTTTCATTTAACTTTCTACGTACCTCTTCCCTGACTCCATGTGTAGATATTGACATAGACAATGAGCCATCACGTGGATAACCACTCTCTGGAGAAATGCTGAAGCTCACACTGACATCAGAGAAAGAAGAACTAAACCTGTGAGATTTCTTTTAAATTTTTCTTTTGTTTTTTTGTTACCATAACATAAACTGTATCCATATCCTAACTGATATAGTATGTTTATATTATGTTTATTAAATGAATTTTAGAAAATGAAACTTCAATTAACTAATTGAAAATATTCAAATTAATTATACCTAAAGGAGACCACTGGTCGACTGATTCATTTCAAAGAGTAGGTCCAACTGCGTTTAGAAAGAAAAAAAAAAAAAAAGATTTTCCTAACTTTGCTTCAAATAGCAGAGTCCCCAAAGAGGCAGAATGAAAACAATTAAGTGAAATAATCTTCAATACTGGAATTGTCATCAAATAATTAGATTAACTTTAGGATGCATGCCACCATATGAGGTGTCAAGGGATTTTGAAGGCTTAAAATTAATCTCTTTTGAACTCCGTTTGACTTGGAACAACCTTAATTACAATAGCATTTCCCAAGACTAAGCCTCTTAATGCTATTCCAGACAGAGATGGTTATTAAAAGATTTCAAAGATGTTTATCGAAATATGTATGGTATAATCTTTTTTTAAAAAAAAGCTATTTATTAAAGAGAAAATGCAAAAAAAAAACAGGTAATATAATGCAAATTGTTTTATGTTTGGAATATCTTTCATATCCAGTGCAGTGCACGAGGAAGGAGTTTAAATGGATTCCATTTAAGATCTGAGGTGTCCAGCAATATATAACAGAGGAGCTGCCTTGGAATTAAGTTTAGTATCATTTTGTTCTGGAAAGAAATCTGTATTAATCTACATGTTAATTATAAAACTCAAAGGAAAAGTCAGTCTTCTAATACTTTTTCTAAAAATCAATGACACAAAGTCTGTGTTGGAGGGCTGGGGTGAATTTTATTTTTCTTTCTCAAGAAGCATCTGATGTCAGTCTCTTCTGGAAGAGTATGGACAACAAAGTCTAAAGAAATACCCTACTTTTTTTCTACCTGTTACAGGGTTGTTTCAGTTTAATGAGACAACTTGTCTTCTCATTCATTCCACAATTGATTATCTTGGATTTATTATGTGCCAGGCAGTGATGAGGCAGTCAGGGGTGTGTGAGGTACAAAACAAGATAAAGTTCCTGCCTTGAAGATGTATTCATAGTAGTGTCCAAGATGGACATTTTATCAATCAAGAAAACCAACTGAAATGTGAAACTGTTAAATGAGCCACAAAGGCAAGATATAGAGTATTATGAGAGCATAAAATAGAAAATTGACTTAATCAGGAACATCAAAAAATCATTTTTGAGGATGCGACACACGAACTGATTAGGAGTTAATTAAGGAAAGGTGTGTGCATGTGCACAATGCAAGTGTGTGCTCACACACTTTTGTATATACCTTTAACATTCTAACAAGAGAAACTGTTTTGTTAAAAGGAAGTTCAGCAATAATGGGCGGCTGGTAGGCAGCAATACAGCTGGCTGGAATGAAGGAGTATAGAGAAACGTGGCCCATGAGGAGACTAGAAGGATGAGTAAAGGCCTGACACCCCAGAGCTTAAGATATTATAGTGTTTTGACACCTTCCTTGAGTTTTCTAAACTAAAATCACCATGTTTATTCTCAAAAACATCTATTCAATTTCTCAGAAAAAAAGAAATGAAAACAAAAAACTCAACCTCCTGCTTAACAATATATGTTTCAAGTATAGTCCTGAACTTTACTTTACTTTATACTTTATGTAGGCATAAATGATACAAGACACTTGGGGGAAGAAAGAGAGAAGGGAGGAAAAAAACTATTAATCAGCAGTTAAGAGAATGGTTAGCAGCGACAGTTCTAAAAATATATGGTCATTAATTATTCACTAATAATGAATAATTAAAGCACATTGAGCACTTACACTATGACACAGCTTTACATATCTTATTTCTAGCACTCAACTCATCACTTGGCCAGGTAGACAGCACTAATCAGTACCAATTTATCAATCTGCAAACGGAGGCACAGTGAGGGTAGGTTGTTTACCTAAAGTCACTGAGTTAATAATATAAGAACCAGGGATTAAATTCTGCATTCGAGGCATTCAAAGTCCATGAAGCCTCCTAATGTACATATTTAGCCTGTGTGATGAGACTGTCATTACAGTGAGAGAGAATAAAAGCAAACTGCCCATGAAAGAAATGTGAAGTGTTTTCAATATGTACTTCCAATCTCTAAAATTATATTCACATTGATATCAAGAGGTTTCAGGGCTAAATATATCCCAATTAAAAAATATTTTTCTTCTTTGTTGAATTCTTCCAACTAAGGATGTCAAACTGCTCTCCAGTTTCCAGAAGTGCTTATTCAACATCTTGGTCATGAAATATGCTAATAATATAACATGGCTACGATATAATTTCCTAAAATGTAGGCAATCTGATTCCACAAAAATGTTTAGAGTGATAGATAGGTTACTTTGGTATTATTTCATTCAGATTCACTTACATTATTACCAGTGTTTGGCATGATATTAATAGTATTCATGTGGGAAGCTTACTATTGAATGTAACTATAAAAGCATCATTGTGTATTACATACAATTCACATTGCACATTGAAAAGGGTTTTCCATATTATTACACATTTTTTCTTAACTAGTTCTTATTATGAAGTCATTTGAATAAAATTATTTCAATAAAAGTTATATAATGAGTAAGTCATGGGGATGAAAGGTATAGTATAGGGAATATAGTTAATGGAATTGTAATAGTGTTATATGGTGACAGATAGTAGCTGCATTTGTGGTGAGCGTAGCGTATAGAATTCTGGAATCACTATAGTGTACAACTGAAATTAATGTAACATCATGTGTCAACTATACTTCAAATAAAAAAATATTTCAATAACAACTAAAATATTTATATGTCTTCCCATAATCATTTCCAGTAACAAAGTTCCCACATTTGTGGAGCTGCAACTTGTTTAGGTGTGAAACACAATAACGTGAAACACATATCTTTTATAAATATGAAGCAAGGTATTATCCATCATAGGAAAACTTGTATAAGTAAGTTAGACCTTAATCATTTGTATATACGCCTTCAGAAGAGTAAAGTACAAATTAGAAATATTAAAATAGAAAATCTTCAACTACCAACAAGTTTTCATTAATAAATTTTATGTTTTCAAATTGAAAAAAAATTAAGCACATAGTACAGAAAATCTCCATATTATACCCACAGTTGCACATAGTTTCTCCTATTATTAATATATTTAGTATGTTTGTCATAATTAACTATTACTGATACCATATTATTAACTAAAGTCTCTAGTTTATTCAGATTTCCTTATTTTTTACTTAATTTATTTTCTGTTCCCGGATCCCATCTGAGCTACTGTGATACACTTATTTATCATGTCTCTTTAAGCTCCTCTTGGCTATGATATCTTCTCAGACTTATCTTTGCTAACTTTGATAGTTTTGATGATTTTCAGGTGGTACTGGTCAGGTTGTATAAGATGACTCTCTACTGGAATTAGTTTGATATTTTTTCATGATTAGACTAGGATTATAGTTTTTTGAGAGGAAGATCACAGTGATAAAATGTCATTTTAATCATGTCATATCAAGGGTACATGCTTTCAACATGACTGAAAACTTTTGAAGTTGACCTTAATCATCTGGCTGAAGTGAAGTTTGCCAGATTTCTCCACTGCAAAGTTAGTCATTTTCCATTTTTCACACTTTATTCCTTGGAAGAAAATCACGGTACACAGCCCATACTTAAGGAATAGGAGATATACTCCTTCTCCTTAGGGGGGGCTGTCTAAAAAAGTTATTTAAAATTCTTCATATTTTTATCTTCTTCTACATATATGTATATATTTACTCAGTCATATATTTATATCAGCAGGGACCTTTGGGTATCTTTTTTATACTTTAGATTATAATACAATACTCTTTGTTTTGTTGATCAAATTGTTTTGTTCCGCCATAGGAAGCTCATTAAGTTGGCTCCAATGCTCCTTTAGCATGTCCCCATTAACAGTCTTTTTGTTTGTTTTATTTGCTTGGATTTCTTTTTAGCATTTTCCTACTTTTTGGCACTATATGATGCCTTCATTATTTGTAAATTTCCACTCTAACCTTAAGAAACCTGAATTCCAGATGAGATCCAGGTGAGTTGGATCTGTATTTCACTTACATATTATTTTAATTCAAGAATAAGTGTATAGCAGTCTCAGAATTGTTAACCCATACCTTCATCAAGAACAACTTTATCAAGTAGAATACAGTGCTTATGTACAGTTTTTTCTGTCTTTATTTCCAAAGTTACTTAGATCAGCTCCTTTTCCCCCTCCCTATTCAGGAGTTTCTTTCACATATTATAATACAGTTAAATTATCTTATCACAGTCTGAAACCTTTCCTGAGATTCTCTAACCTCCCAAAGATTTTTTTTTATTTATACACATGAAAGTTCACTCTTTGTGTTATAAAGTTCTATGCATTTTAACAAAAGCACAATGTCATATATCTACCATTACAACATAATAGTTTCATTGAAAAGTTATTTTTAATCCTTTCAGAAAAAGAAATCTTTTCTAAATGCTTATCAGGGCTTTTGAAAAGTTTCATCATTATACTCAATTTTTCATTCTTTGTTAGATGATGATTCAAAAACAAAACATTTATTATTATTGATGTTATTAAAATTATTACCATTATTATGGCAAATTCTATGTATAAACTAATTAATACACTGGGCCCTTGCAGTGAACTTTTGGACAATATAATATCAAGAAATATACAAATTTTGACTGTTCCAATAAAGTGTTGCATTATAAAGCAAATTTATCATAACTGCAAGAACAGCTTGTATATATCTTGTCCCAAAAAGAGTTCTCTCACATATTGTCTGAACTGGCTATGTTATTAGTTTATAACTTGGGGATATTTTGAATACAATTTTTGTTTGAACAATATTTCTATTACTTTTCAGTAAGTCTTTATGCTGATCATGAGTTCATGAGACTTGTGAACAGCATTATGCTTTGCAAACAACTAAAGAAGCACTTATTTTATCGAACCATATAATAGGTAATGAAATAACTGATTTATAAAATAGTTTGGAAGAAAACAATCAAAATGATATCTCTAAATTTTAACAGACTATGAAATAAGCATGATTAGTTCCATAATTCAGAATTTAGGGTTTCATAAGTTTGGGAACTTCAGGTCTAAAATTACAAACACACAAAAATTATCTTTTTGAAATAATTGTCGTCATTTACAGAAAGCATCTTCCACAATACCAAAATATTTCTGCATAAGTCACAATGATTGCTTTCATTTCTCTATACCTTAAGAAGTAGCCCTAGGTTTTATGTCTCAAATAAATGGCATAATAATAATATAGGTTCAACTACACAAGACTTTATAGTAATGCAGGGAAGTATTTGAACCCACAGTAGGAATAGGTCAAATTTATATATTAGTTTTCCTCAATTTCTTCCTTCTTTTGTTTTTATTTTTTTCTTCCTTCAGAACAGAGGTAAAAGAAAAGAAATAGGTACACATAAATAAACACTTTGAAGGAAACTCTCTGTGGATGTTTTAAATTTTCACTGTAAAATATGTAGGCTATATATATATATGTCCTAGATGGAGAGGTAAATGAATGTTGGAAAGATAAGCACATTAGTTTTGGAGACCATGTTAGGTAATTAATACTTTTAAAATCAGTGACTATTATTGAATTAAAGTAGCATCATCTAGCACTGTATTGAATAAAAAATCAATGATAACCCCCCCCCAAAATAAAACACAAAAAAACACAAACAAAAAACAATAGCGAACTATAGGGTGATGTAAGTTTGGATATGGCAGAGGAGAAACACATAACATTAAAGACACGTGGCATTTCTGAAATCATTTCCTACTACTTTCTCTGCTTACTCTGCTCTGATCTTATTGATATCTTTACTCATCCTCATAAGAATTAAGCACATTTCTTCCTCAGACTTTAAAAAAAAAAATTAATGTTTTATTTATTTTTGAGAGAGAGATAAAGACAGCATGAGCAGGGGAGGGTCAGAGAGAGAGAGACAGGATCCGAAGCAGGCTCCAGGCTCTGAGCTAGCTGGCAGCACAGAGCCCGACGTGAGGCTTGAACCCACGATCTCTGAGATCATGACCTTAGCCGAAGTTGGACACCCAACCGACTGAGCCACCCAGGCGCCCCTCCCTCAGACTTTTTGCTGTTCTTCTGTTTAGAAAAATGGTCCCTCAGATATCTGCATAGTTCACTTCTTAATAGCTTTCAGTTCTCTGCCTAAATATCCCTTGGAAGCCCTTACTGGGCCACCATCTATTTTTTATATAGGCACATTTTCTCTCTATTGCATTTTCTTGTTTTGTTCCTCTCTGTAGCATGCCTTACCACTATATATATATATATGAATGAATAAACAAACTAAATCCATATAAATAAATAAATAAATAGGAGACTTTGAAAGCATTTATTCATACAGGAAAGAAGGCTGGAAACAATGTGTTTATGAATGGGATTGAGCATGGATTTGGGAAGGTTTCAATATAGAAGGAGAAAAAAATGTATAAGAAAAGATCCTAGAATGGTAATTAGGAGCAAATGGAAATACCGGTATCAAAACTCACCTTGTAATATAATATCAAGAAACATACAAATTTTGACTGTTCCAATAAAGTGTTGCATTATAAAGCAAATTTATCATAACTGCAAGAACAGCTTGTATATATCTTGTCCCAAAAAATTACATACAAATATATATGTGTGTGTGTCTTTGTGTGTGTGTGTGTGTGTGTGTGTGTACTTACCTTCATATGGTCTCTTCCATGACTAGAATTAAAGCTAAAGGAGAGCAGTCATTGCTTGGTTCATTGCTCTATTACTGTATCTAGGATAGTACCTGAGAAAGAGTGGATATTCATTATATGTTTGTTGTATGAATGGACCCAGTCTCTCCAACAATGAAAATAAAATGAAGGTGAAAAAAACTTAAGAGTACATCTTTTATATATTCCATCACCTTGTCCAGACTTGGCAAGGATGTAGGTAAAATATGTGAATTGGGAAATTAGAGGTGAATTGAAGAACTGCATGTCACAAGATAGGTGAAGAATGGAAAGAATAGTAGATTTAAGAATAGAAAACTGGTTAAATACTCAGAGCTCTGATTCAGCTCTTGGAACAAGATAGGATTTTTGTAATGAAATGTTATAAAATACATTTATAGGTATATAAAATATAGTAAAAGAAAAGGCAATACAAGCATATGGAGTAAAGGAACTAAGACATCTAAATATTATCATTATGGAGGTAGACAGTGAGAGACTGGGAAGCCTGTATTCACTTCACTGAAGCTTAGATAAATGTTTCTGTATCTTCACAAATAATAGTATTGATGATGGGTAGAAAAAAGGATTCACACTTAGAGTGAATTTTTAGAAGGCAAGATTTGTGAATTATGATGGTGGTAGAATAATGACAGACAAATAGCAGTAAGAAATAAGATAGTTCTAAGCCTCTTCTGAAATGAAAGATGGAATGCTTTCTCTTGCTGATTTCACAAGAATTTGTATTTTTACAGCAAAGCAAAGTATCAGTAGGATATGAGGAAATAAGAATTTTTTAAAAAGTGTTTATTTAGGGGTGCCTGGGTGGCTTAGCTGGTTAAGCATTCAACTTCAGCTCAGATCATGATCTCACAGTTCATGGGTTCGAGTCCCACGTTGGGCTCTGTGCTGACAGCTCAGAGCCTGGAACCTGTTTCAGATTCTGTACCTCCCTCTCTCTCTGCCCCTCCCCTGCTCACATTCTCTCTCTCTCTCTCTCTCTCTCTGTCTCAGAAATAAATAAAAAGCATTTAAAAATATTTATTTATTTATTTTGAGGGAGAGAGAAATAAATAACATTTGGGGGAGGGGCAGAGTGAAGGAGGGAGACCGATCTCAAGAAGGCTCTGCACTGTCAGCACAAAGCCAGATGCAAGGCTCAAATTCATGAACTGTGAGATCATGACCTGAGTCAAAACCAAGAGTCCAACACTTAACTGACTGAGCTACTCAGGTGCCCGTAAATAAAAATGATTTAAAAAAAAGAAAAAGAAAAATAGGATGCCTGGGTGGCTCCGTCAGTTAAGCAACTGACTCTTTTTCACTATTAGTGAAGAGCCTGCTTGGGATTCTCTCCCTCTCTCTCTCTCTCTGCCTCTCCCTTGCTTGTGTTTTTCCTCTATCTCAGAATGAATGAATGAATAACAATCTAACTAAATCCATAAATAAATAAATAGGAGACTTTGAAAGCATACATTCATAAAGGAAAAAGGCTAGAGACAATGTGTTTATGAATGGGACTGAGCATGGATTTGGGAAGGTTTCAATATAGAAGGAGGAAAAAAAATGTATAAGAAATGATCCTAGAATGGTAATTAGGAGCAAATTTAAATACTGGTATGAAAACTCACCTTGTAATCTAAAGTGCCTTCTATAAATGCAAGGGGATAAATTATATACACGATTAAAAAAACATTAAAAATATGTTGTTGGCAAGTATGCACATAATTTCACATTCCTCTCTCTTGCCTCACTACATTTTAACCACACTGGCTCATTATTGCTCCTAAAACACAGCAAAATCTTACTGACCTCAAAGTCTTTGCAGCTGCTATCTCTCCATCTGCTTCTTTGACTTCCTGATTTATCTACATGAATGACTTTTCCTAATCTGATTTAAATGTCACCTACTTACTGTGATAAGATACAGGAGATACCACATCAAGTAAGAGCCTTCATATAGTGCAAAGTAAATTGGTAAGCAGACAATATAATAGAGGTAGGAATTGAGAGCATACAGAAATTGTATGTTACCCAAGCTTTAGAGGTGAGGAAGGAATCATCTGTACTACATCTTAGTAAATGAGTTGATGTTAGAAGCAAGCAATGAATGGATACAAGACAGGATGTAAGATGATTCAAAAGTGAGAGAAAATACAGCCCATCCAAAATACTACACAATGATTAGAGAACAGTAAGTGGGTATATGTATTTGTGGGCAGTGAGCACTCTGAAACTATTCTGGGCAAACTCTAAAACAATTTCTGGTAAAGAGGGTAAAGAGAAGGCATTTAAAAAGGCATCAACTTCTCCCTCTTCCTCTGCCCCTCCCCCCCCACTTGCGCAAATGTGTGTGCATTCTCGAAGAAGAAGAAGAAGAAGAAGAAGAAGAAGAAGAAGAAGAAGACGACGACGACGACGAAGGTGGTCAAGAAGAAGATCAAGAAGAAGAAGAAGAGGATAAAGAAGAAAAAAGAAGAGGAAGGGTGCATGGGTGGCTCAGTGAGTTGAATATCCCACTCTTGATTTTGGCTTAGGTCATGATCCCAGGGTTGTGAGATGCAGCCCCATGTTGGGCTCTGGGCTGGCATGGATCCTGCTTATGATTCTCTCTCCTCCACCCTCTCTCTCTCTCTCTCTCTAAAAAAAAAGGGGGTATCAATTTACATTTGCTGATAAATCCTAACTGATCTCTCTTATCTCCACTTTTACTCCACTAGTATCCATCCTCTACTTGGCAACCATAGCAATATTTTTTAAGAACATATCTAAAGCATACTCTACAACACAAGCCCTGCACTGGTTACTTTCTTTGTCTGGAAGCCTCTTCCTTGAAAATTTCCATGGGCTACTACTTCATTCCAACCTCTGTTCATATGCTAACTCCCCAGAAAGGGCTAGCTAAGTTGATTAGTCTGGACAGAGAGTGGCAGCAGGAATGGAAAGAAGTGAACAAATTCTGGAAACATTTTAAATATGACTTAGTGAGTGATTAGTTGGAGGTGGGATAGATATTGAACCAAAGGAAAGAGGTTATCAGTTTACATAGGATTTAGCTTAGATGGCTGCTCTGGTGGTAGAGACATTTACCAGACTGAGAAAAGAGAACACCTTCGTTGAGTAGGGGAAGTATGTGTGTTTGAGTCACACTGCATTTTAAGTGTTGCAAGAAATAACAATAAGCAGTTGAGTAAATAAGACAGGAGTTTGGGAGAGTAAACCAGAGTAGAAATATATATTTAAGTGCCATTAATTTAGAATTGGTAACAGAAGTCATTCGAATTAGTATCCTATCCCAAAGAATGTGGGTAAAGATCTCAGAAGGCAATGCTTATGAGAACACAGGAATCTGAGGGATTGGAAAAGAACAAATGACTGAAAATCAAATAAGAGAGAAATTCAAGAAAGAAAGATTAATCAGCAGTGTCAAAAAATGCAGTAAATGAAAGGAAGATAGAGACCAAAACATTCTCATTCTTTTTAGCAGCAGAGAGGCCACTGAATGAGTGAATAGGAGTAGAACACAGATTTTAGGAAGTATGGCAATGTGGGGAAGAAAGGTGGAAAACATACATTTAAGTAACTTAGTCATGATATTACTTAGTCAAGATGAAGAGAACAAGCCCTAGATAAAAAATGGTATCAGGTGGAAAGAGGGTATTTTATGATGGAAGATACTCATGATGGTTAATGCAAAGACAGGGAAAAAAATAGACAAAAAATATAGCTAATAAATAAAAGTAAAAGATATATTTAATAGATGAAGGAAAAGGTGATAACATCCAGGACATAGGTTGAGCTACTGGTCTTGCACTTGAGGAAAGAAATCTATTCATTGTGACAAGCTATTGGGAAGAAATAATGAATGGACTAAAATTTGAGGAAATGTTTACTGAGGACATTCATTCCAATAAACAGGTGAAATCTGCCGAGTATGGTAAGATAAGTTGTTAACAGATTGGATGGAAAAAGTTTAAAACAGTTGCTGGAAAAAAAAAAAAAAAGCAAAAAACAAAAGGAAAAAGAGAAAACACACACACACAGAGAAAAAAAACAATGAATCAAACAAACAAAACTCACATTAAAGAAATTTTACATTAGAAACTTGAAAAACAATTGAAGGTAGACACAGGTAGTAGCGCCCATCTGGGGGATACATATATTCCTTGAACACAACACTTAGATGTAGAAGCAGAGAAAACAGTTATTTGTTGTCGTTAAGCATTTTCACCACAAGTAGACCACAAAAGCAAAGACAGGAAGGCAAGAAAATGTAAGGTATCATCAAGAGTGTAGTTGAAGTAGTAAACACTGGGACCTAACCTGCATCGCAAAGGACTTAAGTACAAGAGGGAGGTGAAGGGAAGTGATAGATGTGAAGAATGAAAGACGTCAAAAGAGTCAAAGTTTAATCAAGGTGATTGAACAGAACCTAAGAAATGATATGATAGCAAACTTTGCAGCCTAAAATTTAATCAGCATTCTGGAGCAAGAAGGTATATTGATTAGAGTGGGGGATAGGAGTAGTCATTTGAGTGGGTACTTGTTCCAGCTTCATAAGCTTGACCCCTGCAGGTGGTGGGACTTCTCTTCACATCTATTTGATTTGAGAAGTATTGGTTTTATGGCAAACTATTATGATATACCTGAGACTGAAAGGCAGCTGAAAATTACTATAATTCTACTTAGCATTATACAGACTTTCCTTATCAAGCTACTCCCTGGGATCGAAGTGCTGATGACAACTCAAAATTCTTTCAAACTCATAGAAAAATATTTTGTATTCTTACTGGTATTTCTACTTTGGCAGAGTTCCCAATTTCTACATCTGCTTTTATTCTAGCAAAGTCTATTTTCAACTGGGAGTCTCAGAGTTCTGACACATGATGCCCTTGCTATGTCGGTAAAAAAAAAGAAAGGAGTTGTCTTATTTAATAAAGAAAAAAATGTTATCTTGTTTATAAACATAAGAAAAGCACATTTCATTTAAACTGTAAATCACAGATTTGAACTAGCTGATGTTTCTTACTCCCTATATTGCCTCCAGTCTAAAGGAAAATTAGAAAAAAAAATGGAAAAAGAAGGAAATTTTATATAGGAATAAAATACTTTATCTTTTAAAAAAAGTGCATGGACTCCTTTTAAAAACTAGTATCATTAAATGCTTGTACTTAATGCTACTTAATTTATAAATTATGTGTGTGCATATACGTGTGCATGTATATACATATGTGTACATATGTAGATAATGTGTATATTATATACAGTATACTATATATACTATTACTATTTATATACTATTATTACTGTGCACATATATGTATTCATTTTAATTATAAAA
Source organism: Hyaena hyaena (assembly GCF_003009895.1). NCBI lineage: Eukaryota > Metazoa > Chordata > Mammalia > Carnivora > Hyaenidae > Hyaena > Hyaena hyaena. Next base: position 1,530,044 of record NW_024080972.1, read on the forward strand.
TTATTTTAATTTTTTTTCCTCTGTCATCTTGATGAGCTCAAAATGAATATGTCATTCTGGGATGTCTGGGTGTCTCAGTCGGTTAATTGTCTGACTTTGGCTCACAGTTTGTGAGATCCCACATTGGGCTTTGTGCTGACAGCTCAGAGCCTGGGACTGCTTCAGATTCTGTGTCTCTCTCTTTCTCTGTCCCTCCCCTGCTCATGCTCTGTCTGTCTCTCTCTTTGTCTCTCTCTCAAAAATAAATAAAAACATTAAAAAAAAAAAGAAACAGAATTTCTAGGAAAAAAGGAATATGTCAATCATATTTCTTAGTTGAAAGCAATGGCAACTAACTTGTTTAATTAACAAGCTTCTCCACCCCCAAAATGAAATGCATTACAAGGATATTTGGTAGCTCACAGAATATCAAGAAGGAAAAATATCCCAAATTAGGCCACAGAAGTGGCTCAAAAGACACCAGTACTGTAGCTGCTGGACACTACAGTGCTCATTATACCACCAGCCCTAGAAACCAAACTACCCATTGCATTACTAAGTCTTCTCCCTTTGGAAACAGACACAGATTGACCATCGCCCCCACCCTTCATTTAAGGGATTTAGTATAGTCCTTATTTGTTTGCATCACTAGTTTATGTCTGAAATGTGCTCGCAGATGCATCAGGTTGGTAAAGCCCTAGTCACAATGATGTACACTAGATACAAAGAGCCTAGAAAAGCAGATTGCCTTTGTAGAATCTAATTTCTTCTTTTACACTGAAACTTACATTTCATTTAGGAAAGAAAACATATGTCATAAGACTTTATTCTTCTACTACTGATCTTTCCACCCCACTAATTCATAGAATTGAGGAGTAAATACAAGTTTTTTTAAAAAAGCTTTTACCTTTTGCAAAAGAGGGATTTTCAAATTTCCCTTTTCAACGTCTAAAAATCAGCAAATTATGACTTGAAAACAAATAAAAATATGGCAGAATTATACATATGTCCATATATTCCTGAACATATAAGAAGAGATTTATCCTGATAATTCTGTAATATTATGAGCTGTTAATTAAAATACTATAATGCCTTTTCCCCCCTTTTCCAACTACATGTCCTCCCCTACCCAAACAATCAATTAGAAATTGGCCAACCAAATAAACACTACACCAGCTATTCTATTCACAATCATTTAATACAAGGAATCAGGTAAACAAGTTTTGAAACAAAAGGGAACACTGCCCTGACAAAGATATAGTAATAGTAGGAAACAGACACCACCCACAGGGATGGGGAAACAAAAGAAAGAATGAAATTAGTGTTATTAGAACCTAGGATCCTGGAAGAAAAGATTCACAGAGATGGGACACAGGACTTTGAGAGGATTGCCGCTGATGCATCTACCTCTGAGGGAACACAACAAGGCTAGTTCTGGGAGTATCAAAGGGGAAAAAATTATAATAATTAAAAATAAATAAAACAAGAAGTAAGCCGACTGTTTCTTCCAAGGTGAAAGGTCATTCCTGGCTTTCTGGTTTCCCTCTAACTAGAATCTTTACTAGTAGGAAAGAACAATGTAGTCCTGCGAAAAGAAAAATGTAGTTTGCAGAGACATAGCTCTAGTATCATAAAGCAGAGCATAAAGGAAGAGTTTGGATCTCAGAGATAATAACTTAGTAACTAAACATTCCTTTCTGATTCAATGGGGTTATATATATATATATATATAACATGTGTATTATATATATATAATATATACACATATATAATGATGTTCTTTAATTCCATCAAACAAAAAATAATTTTAGTTTTCTAAATGTTTTACAAATGTTAACTATCTGTGTTTCAGAAGATACTCTAAATATAGAAAAAATTATTTGCTTTCTAAAAGTAGTTAAACTTCAATCATTTTCCATGAGACATGGAACTATAGAGTGGACCTTACTTTTAGGCTTGGCTTTGTTGCTTAGGTGTTGTACATCTTGGATCACTTTTTAACTTCTCTGCCTGCAAGTATTTTTATATGTAATTTACAAATACTTACCAACTTTTTCACAGAGGTATTATGAGGATCAAATTAGGAAATGTAATGTTATTTTTTAATAAAGTATACAATAAACCCTAAAAATATTTGTGCATATGACAGCATTTGACTTTCTCTCCATTTTGTTCCATATCTCAGTGAAGTCCCTGATGCAAAAGGCTATCATCCCAAGGACACAACTGTTGCTAAATGTCCACTGGGTTTACTGTAAATGAGAAGATTCTGCAGCATGACCTGTAAACATATAACCTGGCTAGGAAGTAGAGTATCTGTGACAGAATCACTCAATGATTCCCAAATTGTAGAGGAAAAAAAAGATTATAGGCAAAGTGAAGATGCTGAATAGAAAAGGAACAACTATTTACCACTTTTACTGCTAAGGATGAGTAGAATTTCAAAACAGTGGCAAAAGATTCTTTAAGAATGATTTTGTAGTTATAGCCAGAAGAATGTCCATAGTAAAAGGAAATTGAAATTAAAAAAAAAAAAAAAAAAAAAAGAGCTTTTACACTGAACTTCTATTTCATTTGGGAAAGAAAACATATGTCATAAGACTTTATTCTGCTACTACTGATCTTTTTATCCCACTAATTCATAGAATTCAGGGGTAAATACAAGCCTTTTTTTTTTAAAACCTTTTACCTTTTGTAAAACAGAGGGACTTCAGGACACTATCCTTCATGAAGACAGATACAAAAATTCTAAACAAAATTTTAGCAAATAGAATTCAATAGTATGTAAAAATGATAAAGCATCATGACTAATTAGGGCTTATCCCATGCATGTAAGATTGTTTTCAAGTTTAAAAATTAGTATTATTAACCATATTAATAACCCCCAAAAAGAAAACTACATTATCATCTCATTAGACACAGAAAAATCATTTGGCAAAATCCAACATCCATTCTTGAAAGAAAAACTACCGGGATATTAAAAATAAATGGAATTTTCTGGGGCACCTGGGTGACTCAGTCAATTAGGCATCTGACTCTTGATTTCAGCTCAGGTCATGATCGCACAGTCATTGGATGGAGCCCCATGTCCAGCACCGGGCAGAGTCCGTTTGGGACTCTATGTCCCTTTCCCTCCCCACTCAAGTGCAGATATTTGCTCTTTCTTTCTCTCTCTCTCTCTCTCAAAAAAAATAAAGTTCAAAACAATACAACAGAATTTTCTCACTTGATGAAAGTTATTAAACAAAAAATCTACAGCTAACATTACAATTGGTGGTGAAACACTTAAATTTGCCCACATATACAAAAGATCAAGATCGCTGCCTTTAACACTTAACAATGTACTGGCAGTTCTATACAGTTCAAAAAGCCAAACAGCATTCATATTGAAAAGAAAAAAGTAAAACTTTGCTTGTTTCTTTGTTTGTTTTATAGATGACCAGGTCCTTCATGTAGAAATTCAGCTTTACACAATAAAGCTACTCGAACTAACAACTGAGTTTAGTAAGGTCACAGGATACAAGTTAAATATACAAAATTAACTGTATTCAATCAATTATATAAAGACAATTATCAAAAATCAATATTAAGATTTATTTAAATAGAAGCAATAAATATGAAATGCTTGCGTATACATCTGACAGATTTTAAAAATCTATATGCTAAAGTTAGGGGGGAAATGGTAATAGAAATTAATGAAAACCTAAGTAGATGAGATGTTCCACGTCTATGTGTAGAAAGACTCAATATTACTATAATATCAATTGTTTCCAAATTTATTTGTAGATTCAAGACATTCTTAATTAAAACTCAAGCAGGATTTTCATATAAATTGATAAGCTGACTTTAAAATGTATGCAAGTACAGGGGCGCTTGGGTGGCTCAGTACATTAAGCATGTGCCTTCAGTTCAGATCATGATCTCAAGGTTTGTTAAGTTTGAGCCCTGCATCAGGCTCTGTGCTGACAGCTCAGATTCTTCTCAGATTGCTTCTCAGATTCTGTGTCTCATTCTCTCTCTGTCCCTCCCCCACTTGTGCTCGGTCTCTCTCTCTCTGTCTCTCAAAAATAAATAAATGTAAAAAAAATTAATGTTTGCAAATACAAAGTACTTAAAATAGGCAAGATAACTGAAAAGTAAGGACAAAGTTGGTGATCTAAAACTACCTGATTCTACAGCTACTAAGATGGTATGGTTTTGGTACAAAGATAGAGAAATAGAACAATGGGACAAAATAGAGAATCTAGAACTAGTCCTCCATGTGTATGAATAATTGATTTTTAACAAAAAATATAGGGGCAAATCAGTGGAAAAATAAATGGCAGTCTTTGAACAAATAATAATGGAATAACTAGATATATATTTTTATGCAAAATTTAAAACGGCTAACACAAAGTAGAACTTATACCTAAAAATGAACACTAACACTATAAAACTACTAAAAGAAAACATGAGAAAAACTTGGTAACTTTCCGTTTGGCAAAGATATATTAGTTAATAGTACAAAAGAAAAAATTGATATAGTATCCTTCATCAAAATTAAAAACATCTGCTTTTCAAAAGATGTCGTGAAAAGAATAGAGACTAGCTACCAACTGGGTAAAAACACATGTAAAATGCATCTGACAAACCACTTGTATTCATATATACATAAGTTAAAAAAGGCAATAAAACTAATAAACTAATAAAAATAGACAAAATATTTATCTTTATCAAAGAAATTATATGGATGACAAGTAAGCATATGAAAAGATGCTTAATATAATTAACAGCCATTATTAATCTTATATTACTATGTGAAATAATACAGCTAGATTATCTAAAACATCATTCAGTAAAACCAACTCAGTAGAAAGAGAAGTATAGAAACAGAGGTGAACTAATTTCCAGAAATCATGGAGAGGAATATGTATTTTCAGAGTGTAATTTTCAGGGGTGATTTGGAGAAATCTTATCCAATCTTTTCTATACCCTAAAGCCAGGGGAATTCATCTTTAAACTAGATTAGATATATGTAGGGATTAGATAAAATGTATAATTTTTAGCTAGCAATTAAATCTATAGAAGTTATTATGATTGATTTGTATTATCTTATTTGAATTTCTCAGCATATTCCATAATTATCACAGTAAAACACTATAATTTTTATAATTTAAAATACTTTTCAAATATGTCTAAATATAGACGTATGCTCCAAACAAATGAAAACAATGTACTAAATTATCATTTTGGAGATTAAAGTTGGTAATTGTATAATATTAAAATGTATTTCTATAATTTTAAAATGTATGTGAATACATAAAAATTCAAGGGTAATTTTATTTTATACTTTGTCAGAAGACCTAAAGAAAGCAGCACCATCCAAGCAATTTTACTAATTATTTTATTAACAATAAGAGCTTTTGAGATTGATAGAATGACAAAGCAAAGGTGAAGGGCACAATCAATCTCAGTAAACATTTTCCAGCAGTACATTGCAAATCGATTAAGATTACTGTTTAAATCAGTATAGCTCATCTCCTTGAAATGAAAGGACACCTTGAGAATACAGGGGCCACACTCAATTTGTATGTGTTTTTTTGTTTTTTTTTTAATGTTTATTTTGAGAGAGAGACAGACAGAACACAGTGGAGCAAGGGCAGAGAGAGAGGGAGACAGGATCTGGAGTTGTCAGCACAGAGCCTGATGCGGGGCTTGAACTCATAAACTGCGAGATCATGACCTGAGCCAAAGTCCTGTGCTCAACTGAGCCACCCAGGTACCTCTATGTGTTCTTAATATAAGTCTTAATACACAGGAAGATTTGAGTGGTGAAGGGACAATCAGCTAGTAGGCAATACTTGATAATGAAAGACTAAGTAGAAAACAGTTAGGTTATTCTAAAAAAATTAAATTTTGCATGAATTTTATTTTATTTTTTAATGTTTTGCTGGAAGCCACACCGGCCTCACTGGATGACAGTCACAGTGAGGAAATGGCAGCGTTTGCACAACTCCTGCCATGAGAAATGAAAACTGGTATCTCCTTCTGCTACTACTGGCTCATATTGGAAATGAGACTGCTGGTATTGACCAGGCCTCACAATATTCCAGGTAAGACTGATATTCTCCACACAGATTCCTCATAAGGAAAAGCATATTCCTACCTTTTCAAAATAGATTTTAGATGAAAGCATTGTGGATGATTGTCAAAAGGCTCTTCCTATGGGCCTTGCAGATCCAAGACTTAGATAATAAAGGGGGTTAAGAACACAAGAGTTACAATTGAGGCTGGCCCTGAGACAAAGAGACTAGTTTAGAGTTAAGGACAGATATCCACCCCCACCCACTGTTTCTGCTTGGATCGCCAGTCTCCCAAGGCATCTTGTGATCAGTATTCAGAGTGACTTATTCTGGCCTTGCATATGCTGATTGCACCCGGTGAAGAAACCTATTATGGGAACAACTTCTTTTGTGATTATGGAACCAAATATTTGTGTTTCCTGAAAGACCTGTTTTTCTTAATACTTCTCCTTAAACAAACAAGCTATTGAGCCCTGCTCACAAAGAAGTAAGTTCACCCTTTTTATGCTAAAAACATTGTCTGATATGCTAAAGATACCTCCCTTCCCCATAAAGCATCTAAATCCCCTACCTCAATCACTATTGATAAAGGTTATTCATGGGTCTTCTATAAATCTATGTTCTGGGAAATTCTTACATATCAAGAAGTTTGTCATCAGAAATCATTGTCTAAGGCAAATACCACTTCTGTGCCGTCCCCTAACCACTTAATTATAAAATAAAGTTGAGCCCCAGTCAGAACGGAGATGCCTGCCTGGTGATCAGAAAGACTCTCTGGCCTCTCTCATCCCTCCCTTGCCAACACCGTCCATACTTCAGGGACCCCTGGACCTGGCTGGAGCTGGCCTCTGGCAATGTTTATTTATTTATTTTGAGAGAGATGGGGGTTCAGAGAGACAGGCTGCCAGCACAGAATCCGACATCGGGCTCAAGATCAGCAAAGGTGAAATCTGTCCTGAAATGAAATCAAGAGTCGGTTGCTTAACTGAATGAGCCACCCAGATGACCCGTATGAATTTTAAAAACGTAATTGTTGCAACATAAAAGATGAGTTTATTATAAAACTTAATATGAATCGTTCTTTGATCTGATTACTTTGATATATTTAAGAGAGTTCATCAAGACAAATAAAGCATGAATCCAGGTCATCAGTTAACAATAAAAGGCTATCAGCTTAAGCCTGCAGACTCTTATAAAAAGGATTAGCTAAGACATTTCTGATGGAACATTATGAACTAAGTCACAAAAGATGATTAGGCAACGCCTACTTGGGTATGTGACCTATGCAGTTGCCCAGTACCCTGATTTAGCAGGGCTCATACCTGGCTTATTTTCTGTTGTTCTCTTGAAATTCTAAATATTTTCTGTACAAAAAGTCCCATAATTTTTGTTTTATTGTGAACCTTGAAAATTATATAGCCCATCTTGAGAGTTCTAGTAACTAAATTAAAAGTGAGGAGGTAAATAAGAAAGAAACTCCAGGCAAAATAAGAATATATGTAAACTTCAATCAATAAAACTAATAGGCCACTGACAGAATGGGAAAAGATAGTTGCAAATGACATATCAGATAAAGGGCTAGTATCCAAAATCTATAAGGAATTCACCAAGCTCCACACTGAAAAAACAAATAATCCAATGATGAAACGGGCAGAAGACATGAACAGACACTTCTCCAAAGTGGACATCCAGATGGCCAACAGACACATGAAACGATGCTCAGCATCCTTCAGCATCAGGGAAATACAAGTCAAAACCACACTGAGATACCACCTCATGCCGGTTAGAGTGGTTAAAATGAACAAATCAGGAGACTACAGACGCTGGCAAGGATGTGGAGAAACGGGCACCCTCCTACACTGTTGGTGGGAATGTAAACTGGTACAGCCCCTCTGGAAAACAGTGTGGAGGTTCCTCAAAAAAATAACAATAGAACTCCCCTAAGACCCAGCAATAGCACTGCTAGGAATTTACCCAAGGGATACAGGAGTACTGATGCATAGGGGCACAGGTACCCCAATGTTCATAGCAGCACTCAACAATAGCCAAAACATGGAAAGAGCCCAAGTGTCCATCAACTGACAAATGGATCAAGTAGATGTGGTTCATCTATACAACTGAATACTGCATGGCAATGAGAAAGAAGGAAACCTGGCCATGTGTAGCAAGATGGATGGAACTTGAGGGTGTTACGCTGAGCGAAATAAGTCAGGCAGAGAAGGACAGTTACCATATGTTTGCACATATAGGTGGATTAGGAGGAATTTAATGAAGGACCATGAGGGAGAAGAATGGGAAAAATAGTTTGGGAGAGGGAGGGAGGCAAACCATGAGAGACTCTTGAATGCTGAGGAAAAACTGAGGGCTGATGGGGGTAAGGGAGAGGGAAAGAGGGTGATGGGCATCGGAGAGGGCAATTGTGGGGATGAGCACTGGGTGTTATATGGAAACCAATTTGACAATAAACTATAAGAAAAAAAAGAAAATATGTAAAGTTCATAAAATGTTGTATCATATGGGTTCATAAAAATAAAAATAACTCTGTATCCCTAGAGATCAAAGGGGAAATTTGTACTTGGCAATGTCAGTGCCAAAGAAAATTCCAAATCATTAAGTGCCTTTTAGGTCAAGTTACAGATTTTGTTTTAGTTCAAGTCTTCTAGAAAGCAGATGTCAAGACAGAACAGGAATGCAAGAGATTTACATGGGAAAAATGCCTGTAAAAATTTAGAGTATTTAGGAAAAGCTTTTAGACCATGATGCAGAACTGACATTTGGGGGAAAGAAGGATTGTATAGGAGTAAAGACTGCAATGAACCTTCAATAAAGTCTTATGTAGGCTCTAGAAGCAGTGGAGCATGGATTGCCCATTAGCAGAGTAAGAATAGCTCAATGTACCCTATGTTCAGTCATTAACCAACAGCAGCTTTGGGAGAGTCACGTTAGCAAGAACCTTGAGATGAATGTTGTCAGGTAATGCCACTCCTCACAGCAGGTTCTCTCCTGAAAAAAGATCTGAGTGCAGTTTCAGAAGTATGAAGTTGGTCTTCCAGAATTTGACAATTCCTATCCCACGAGCCAAACATCCAATATGGGGGTTATCTAATGGCCAGTATGTCATTCCAATTATACACAGAGATACTGGCAAAATGATCAACTGGTGGATACATTGACACTGTGGATCTAGGGTAAGCTGAATTTTAACTAGAAATTCATTACTTGATCATCATATATGTACCCAGTCTAGCAGGAAGCTACAATGATGCTTTGTATCTTCATATATCAATGTCAATTAAGATCTTTGGTCTAACTGTCCTTTAAATGTTAAGATATTCCTCTTTCTCCAGGGTTCAATCAACTAAGTAAATTGCCATAGATTCCACTGGGGAGGTACTGAGAGAATCTTTGTAATATGCCCTTACTGTGATGCTACAGAGTCCTCATTGTAAACACAGGCATCTCTTTTGTCATTGTCATACAGACCTTAAAATTAGGTCAGGTATGGACAATGAGCAGGAGATTTTGACTTTATATTGAGGCAACTGTTTTCATCTTATTATTCTTACAATCTTGACTTTTTCTAATTAGTAGATGCTAAAGAAAATTCTGAGTGACTGTCTTTTATTTGTTTCTAGGGATGTCATGTTTTATTTATCTCCACAACCATTTGTACGTTAAGATCTCTTGGCTACTCATTGTTTGTGCAAGTCATTGTGAAAAGTGTAGAACCCTATCTTCTGGTGGTTAAGCACTACCACCAGCACTTGATATCTATTGCTTTTGGGCTTCCTGATCCCCATTGTGTCATTTAATAAGACAAGTTCTAATTCTTAGACTGCTTCTCCTATTGACATCCTTGGCCTAAATATGAGAACAACCACTGAATTTGGTCATGTTGGTAACCCTCACAAGCATATTTTGGGTGACTTTGATAAAAACTGTGTCCTCTGGGTTTTCTTGAGCATATCCTATGGTGGCTCTAGTAGCCTCCTATTTCAACTTGCCCATATTCTTAAACTACTTTTATCCTTTCCTGTACTATATGACACTGCAACCTAGGCATCTTACCTTTGCTCAGTGCTAGCTTCTACTTTATTCTTCTAACCATAAATTTTTCTTTATCATGGGGAGTATTTGACAAGATGTTAAAGTCCATGTTTCAAATAAGTGCCTCTTAGTTAACTGATTCTTGGTCATATAGTCAACCTAAACCGGTGATATATTTAGTATTATTAGTTTCTCTACCTGACACCTGTTTCTTCCTCTGGTGGTCATTTTAGATTGAGTTTAAGTCTCTCTCTTCTCTCTGCTCTCTTCTCTCATCTCTTTCATGTGTATTCCATCACTAATCCAGGAAAAACATGTGCTCTTTTCCCCAATAACTCTAATAGTTAAGAACTCATTTGGCTGATCTATCAATTAAAAGCCATTCTCTGTCCCTTTAGATTTATTAGGTAGAACTTAAACCCACTTCCAACCACTGGGGACAGATACTATACTCTCTAACAGCCTCTTGGAAGTTCTTATCTCTTGTTCTGAGATAAGGAAGTAGGGAATTTACAGTCTCTCATTTGGATGGAGACAGGGAGGGGTAATCACATCACTGTGGCAGTTCTATTTAAATAAATTTTCCTCTTCAATTTCTCTCCAATCTTCAACTCAAGATCCTCTCATAATGTCTGGGGGTTTGAGGACTTTTAAGAGGGTTCTTTCCAAATTTTCCTAACATCTAATTATCAAATGTTACTACTAGATTAGTACCTCACTTCCAGTTATCATATGCATTATACCTTGGTGTCTCAAGATACTGCAAATTTAACATCCAGTTACAGTTACACAGAGTGATTTTAGCACTTTCAGTTAGTAACAGATTGCAGTGAATGTGATGTGAAAAATTAAGGAAGAGTAATATACTCTGTCAAGAGTTCTGTTTCTTAAAGGGGATCGATAAGAGTCTTGAAAGGTAGCGGAATTATTCCAGTAAGATTGTCTTATTTGGCTTTATTTTTAAAATGTAATTCAAGCATGTTAAATGATTTTGAAAAGAAGCAAAGAGAAAGAGATTGATGATAAACAGAAGGAAGATAATGGATAGTCCATAGTCCTTGGAAATATAAAAGAGTTTTGGTAGAGAGATGAGCTTTAGAAAGGAAAAGATAAGGAGAAAAAGAAGAAAAGACATGTCAGATAGAGATAAAATGAATACATAGGGTTAGCGATTATTCCTTTTTGATTTCTTCTTCCTCTGTAAATTAGAAGTTGAGGACAACTCAAGTGAGTGAAAGATAATTTTGAGAGAACTTGAAATATGCCCCATACATTGGTTGTGGGAATATATATGAATTACCTGATGCATTTTTCTCTTCTGTAAAAAACAAAACAAAACAAAACAAAACACCCTGCATTTAGAAAGCTGACTGGAGCTTACAGTGATTATACGGTGAGATGTGAGGATGGGGACAGTTCATCAAACTGCACATCCACCGTTTTACATTGTGAGTTCTACCATTTCACATCATGTGTGAATCCTTTAAGATGAAGAAAACACGTGTTTACAGTTGGGCTGATGTGAAAAGCTTACATCTGAAAGAGCTTTTTTCCTGAAAAAGTGACACCAGAACATATAGTAGGGTCTACCATTGATGATAATGATGGGGTTTTAAAGTGATGATTGGGTCTGGAGCCGATAGCCAAGAAAGAATTCTTGAGATGTCTTTGGTGCAAAAAAGCAAAAAAGTGGTTTTATTAAATCATGGGGACAGGACTTATGAACAGAAAGAGCTGAACATTTATGTACTATGGAGTTGGGGGAGATAAAAGCCAGAGGAAGTTTCTTAATATGATTTCCATATGCTAAAAAAGACTCAAAGATTACTGGAGGCCTAGCTATTGTCAGGCTAAGGTTGTCCCTCTAGCAGAGCATTGACATTAAGACAGTAGAGGGTTCCTGGAAAAATGTTATACTCTGTATTTGCCTCAACTATTGTCTATGGGCTACAGGTTATAAGGAAATTTAATTTTACCTGTCATTTCCTTTTGCCTTGTTCCCCACATCACTATGGAGGGGAAGGTAATGGTTTCTAGAGATTAGGCTTGATAAGATTCCCTTTTTCTTTAATTCTAGAGATTAGGTTTGATAGGATTGTCTTTTTCTTTAATTCACTAAGAAATTTGTAAACTGGCAGAGACTCAGGTCCTGTGATCTCTATCAGTTCAACCATTTGTTTTCTGTCCTTTCCTTTGTTCTTGGGCAGCTAGGAGTGCCTGTGGAATATCATGCATATCCCACCTAGGTGGGTAGGGGGACTGTTAGCTTGTGCTTTGCCCTCAGCTTGCTTTATGCTCCCTCATCAGTAAGACCAGGAAGGTGGGGAACAATCATAAATATAGTTAGAGTAGTGGTGTCTTAAAGAGTATAGCATAGAAGAGTGTCTCTGCAAAACTCAAATATGGGGTGTCACCTGGGTGGCTCAGTCAGTTAAGCATCTGACTCTTGATTTCAGCTCAGGTCATGATCTCACAGTTCATGAGATCAAGCCACGCATGGGGTCTACCTTGATAGCTTTGGAGCCTGCTTGGGATTCTCTTTCTCTCTCTCTCTGCTCCTCCCCTTGTTGCACAACCTCTCTCTCTCTCATTCTCTCTCTCTCTCAAAATAAATAAACTTAAAAAAAAAAAAACACCTCAAAATGTATCTCCATGAAACAATTCTGATGCTTACCATAATAGAGAGCATAATGCCTGGTAAGAGTCAGTGAGGAGAGCGTTAAAAACAGCATTAATAATATATAAGTATCTAATCCTGCCATTCTCCTCTTTTTCCCTATATCTGAAGTCTAAGGAAGATTCAGGAAGGGAAGGAAACGGAACAAGAGGAAAGAACAAGCTGTAAGCTACTCCCTAGTCTCTAATTGGTTTTGATAAATGGGAACTGAAGAAGGTTTGAACTGGATATGAGACTGGAATTTTAATTTACATAGAGTGGGGACTTCAATAACTATAAGGAAACTGCCCCCCCACCCCTTTTTGAAACTGGTCTTATGCTTTACAATTACCACAAAGCTATAATGTTATTCCACTGGTGGAGGGAGTCTGGTCAATGTGATGGGTGTGAAACCAGATAGAACATAGTAGAAAACATTAATGGGAGAAACATAGAACCAGTTTCTGTGTTTACCCTTTCAGCCCTTCAATAAACTTTTTATATTCATAGTATTTAATTTGCACTGTTGACCAAAAATACCCATGTAATTATTTAAGTTTATATATATATATATAAAAGTTATATGCATACGTGTGTGTGAGTGCATACATATATTTAAGGAAATTAAAAGAATTTCCAATACTAAAAATTAAAATAAAATGCATATATATCCCTTCCTAAAGTCTTAAATGATAAGCAGAATTCTGCCAGATAAACATATATAGCTGGATTAAGGAAGAGCAGAGGAGGATTCCAAGTAATGTTTAGTGTGAATAAAAAAAAGTAAGCAAATAGTATGGCTCTATTTTATCTATTTTTAGCATTTAGAAGTCACTTTTGGCAATAGGCTTGAGCAATGGAAACTCGAGTAAGGCAAAATGGTCCATAGTGACCAGCAAGCTGAATGGAATGACACTCATTAAGCGACCCAGCTTAAAATAGTCATAGGCCCTAAGTGACCTAACAACCAAGCATGGTTCCTAAGATTACCAAAACAAAAGGAATATTCCATACATCCCTCCATACCCTCTTACCCTGCTCTATAACTGTGGCCCCTCACCACAGCCTCATGGCAGACAGTCTCTTCCTTTGTGTCCTACCACTGCTCTCTTGCATTGTATTTAATAAACTTTCATCTCTTTTGTTCTGCATTGGGTGAATTCTTTTACTGCCCATTGTCACCAGCCTCCCCATCCAATTGGAACGCCTCCACAGATCAGAGGTCAGCAAACTTTTTTCCATAAAGGACCTAGAAAGTAAGTATTTTAGGCATTGCTTGTCAAATGGTCTTTGTTGCAAAGACTCAACTCTCCCAATGTAGAGCAAAAGCAGCCACAGACGAGACATAAATGGGTGTGGCTGTATTTCAATAAAACTCTATTTACAACAAGAACCACTAGTGGGCTAGATTGGCCCACAAATCATAAAATATTGACCCCTCTTCTAGAGCATAGAGAGAAGAAGAGCTAAGTACTTGAGGGTGTGTAATGAGAGTCTTCCTTTTATTACACTGATTAGAGCTTCACTTTGGTTACAAATGTGGATGAGTTGATCGACAGTAGGGATTAGGACACGAAAACTCTGGGGAACATTCCTCTCTGTTCAGACGTTTGTAACATAAGCCAACTAATTTAGCTTCAAACCATCTTCTATTCCTCATACCAATTAATGGCATCACATTTTATTAATCAAGGTAATTCAGAACAACCTTATCTTCATTCTTCTATACTTCATAGTTTACCTTATCTCCATGCCTTAAAAGCATCACTAAACTTAGGGAAAATATTTCATATGAGAAATTTTCAAGAACTATGCATAGCTTTTTTAGGCGGAGAAATTTGGAAATACAATATGAAAATGCAGTGATCCAAAAGGTCTTGGTGCAGTCTCAGGAAATTGCTTAGGGAAAACAAGAGAAATACCTCATCTGTTTGGTGACCTGTCATGTTGTGAAATGGTAAGAGGATGGTGATTAGGAGAGAAAAATGTGGAAATTGCTGTTAAGAGAAGAGACCTGATGGACAGCCATTCTCAGAGAAGGTCTGTGGAAATACATTTTCAGCAAATCTGGTAAATGATCTCCAGCCACGGTAACCGAGAACATGAAATTTTCTTATCCTTTCCACAGGGAAAGAGAAACACAAAAATGTAGAAACTCCATCAGCATAATTACAAATAGCTCACCAGTCATATCAGCAAATGTAAACCCCAGAAAATGTGTCAGGTGTTGGGGAGAGATTTTAGGGAAAAGAAAAAATATTAAACAGGCTTAACAGAAACTGCAGTCTATATTTTTCAAAACTGGGTCAATTCAATGCCAAACACAGGGCCTATGGGAGCTCCATATGCTGTCTTCTGGCCCTTCCTGAATCAAGTGGGATACGGGCCAGTGTGAAAACCTTGAGAGATTTCTAGAGACCATAGCCATATGGCCCAACATCTACTGCAATTTTACCCTGTTATGGAGTCAGAGGAGAATGAGTTTATGGAATGATTTCCCCCAGAGAGCCATTGTTGAGACAGAGAGAAAAGCTGACCCTGAAAACCTGGATAAAAGATTAGTTGTATATTTGCACATAAATAGTCTTGAGCATGTGCTCATACCAGACCCTCACACCAAGAAGTTTAAGGAGATATTTATAACCATTAAACCAGGCTCCTTACTCTCTCAGGGAATCTGGGAGATAGGAGTGGACCTTGAGAAAGATATTCGGTGTTAGTAAAACTGACAAAAAGCTTTTAATAAGATTTGCCTATCAAAGGGCCAGAGAAACAATTTATAATTGTAAGGTCTCGAAAGTAAATGCTCTAAGCAAAGGGAGGTCAAGGGCCTAGAGGAGAAGAGGAAAGAAAAAAAAAAAAAAAAAGGCCTTCTTTGGCAGCTTCTAGAAAGAACTTCTCTGCCACACCTTGATTTCAGACTTTTAGCTCCAGAACTGTAAGCAAACAAATTTGTGGTGTTTTGTTTTTGGTTTTTTGGTTTTTTTAAAGCCACCTAGTTTGTGGTCATTTGTTACAGCAACCCTAGTAAATTAAATAATGCTCTGCCACTGGGCATCTCTGGGATAGTGATGGTGGTAGACTGATACTTTAGTTCCAAAAAGAAACAGAAAATCTGAGTAGTAAAAACATGCTACTAAGAAAAAGCAGAGTTACGAAGGACTAAAATGAGACATTTCAGAGATAAAAAGTTGTCTCTAAGTTTAGTTACCTGTGAATTTTGTTATAATTTTAATTTTTATGTTTATTTAGGTTTTGAGAGAGACAGACAGAGCATGAGTGGGGGGCACAGAGAGAGAGAGGAAGACACAGGCTCTGAGCTGTCAGCACAGTCCAACGTGGGGCTGGAATTCATGGACCGGAGGATCATGACCTGAGCCGAAGTCAGACACTCAATCGACTGAGCCACCCAGGCGCCTTGCACTTTTTTTAATTTTTTTAATAACTCTAATCATCTCTTCTGTAGATTGTTTATGTTTCTATTCTTCCCTACAAGACATAAGAAAGTAAGTCCTACTCAGCTCTTTCCCTGATGTCTGGTAAGTGACATTACTAACAAATATTTGCCAAATGCATGAATGCAAGAATTAAGATAGACAGCTACTAAAGCACAAGGCTGCCCTCTCTTCATCTTCCAAAATTCAAAACATCCAGTCTAAAATTTGCTGTCTTAATCTTCTGTATATCACAAAATTCCAGTCTCTCTTTGTTAGCTAGGATACCACAGGAAGTTACTCAAATAAGAGGGCTGAAAGCTATCCATAGAAAGGAGATGGTGAACGGAAAAAGGCAGGAATGGAAGGTGTTTTGCACAACCAACAACTGGAGTCAAGGAGGCACCCAACTAGGTATTTCAGGAATAGCTCTTTGCCTGGTGTGTGTCACCTGGTAGCTCCTAATGTAAGCCAATTTGAGCTAGATTGGAGCTGAGGTCGTGCACAGAAGATCCTAGCATTGTCCTGAAACTACCTTTAACTCATTATAATACTAAGATCTCCTTGTAAGGATAGGTTTTTCTGCCATTTGTTTGAACATATGATGTATGCACTAGCATACTGATGTGCTAGGAATGCACAACTGAACCAAGGTGCCTATCCAAGCTCCCTGTCCCTACCCCTTAAGACACTGAATAAAACTTTCCTGTACTAACCTCATGGGGAGACAGTGCTTTGAGAGCTGCCTCCCTGTGTTCTCACTTGTAACAAATAATGAAAAGTTATTTGCTTTCAGCATTTCCTTGGGTTGTATTAAATTTGATGCATCCCAAATAGCAAACCTCTTGAGTTCCATTACAGCTTCTCCATCTGCTTTCCTATGGTTTTAAATTAGAGAACACCTGAGATCTTACTCCCACACTATTTCCACAATTTTCATGTCTCTAGTTTTTACTCCTCCACTTCATTCATTGCAGTGCTTCCAATTATTCATCTAAAAAGTGTGGTTATTCAATTCCCTTGATTGATACATTTCATGTCTCTTCCCTATCAGCAGTAGTGTAAATCCAAAAGCTCACCTCCCAATGCCATTTCTAACTCCATGATATATGAAAGTATAAATGTCTTTTCACACTCCACTCCCCTTATCTTCCTTGCCCAACCTCACTTTCTCCACCCTACTGATGTGGAGAACAAAGGCCAAAGAAATGTAGACAAAATTAAATCTCCTCATAACTTGCATCCCATTGACAAATATGTGAGGCAGAGTATAACATTCTTCCAGGAACTCCTAGTCTTAATATGAATGCCTTGCTAGAGGGAAAAACAATCTTAGCTTAACAATAGCTAGGCCTCCAGGATCCTGTCTTTTTTTTTTTTTTTTTAAGACTATGAATCATTTTTTAATGTTTTATTTATTTATTTTGAGAGTGGGGAAAGGCAGAGAGAAGAGGGAGAGAGAATCCCAAGCGGGCTCCACACTGTTAGCACAGAGGCTGACACAAGGCTTCATTTCACAAATTATGAGATCACAACCTGAGCCAAAATGTAGAGTTGGACACCTAATGGATTGAGCCACCTGGGCATCCCTTCTTTAACATATAGAAATCCTTTGGGGAACTTCCTTTATCTTTACTTCCTCCAAATACAAAGTATATAATCAATTGCTGCTCACAATCCCAGTGTAGTTCTTTCTCTCATAAATCCTGCCCCGGTGCTTTAATAAAACGATCTTTTTGTACCAAAAAGTTCTCAAGAATTCTTGTATGACTGTTTGGTCATGAACACCACTTCAAACTGCATCATTTTGGCACCCAAAGGTGTGGCTTGAGTCTTTTCATCTGAGCTCTGAGGCTTGGTACAAACTTGATAAGTAATTCCTCACTTCTCCGTTTACTTTCATTTCAAGGAGTATGGTCTTATTGGAACACTTTTATGTCAATTGCTCAGGCTACAATTCCCTGTACTATGGCTACTCTACAGGGAGGAGAGCACCTGCCTTTTGACTGGAAGTTAGTATCCTGGCCAGAATGGTAATAAAGACTCAAAAACTTGATGCCCTCTCTTTATTCCTGTCCTTATACAAAGTTGTCTGTCTTGGGCACAGGACAGCCACCTAAGTCACCAGGATGGCTACTGACCTTAAGATTCTTGTGTGCTGTTTCCTCATTATTCGTCTAATGTGCTACTCTCCACATCTCTGGTCTAGCTACTTTTGGCCACAAGACCTCTACAGGAGCTAGCAAAAACCAATACTCAATTGAATTAAAAACCAACTGGGGACCATTTACTAGGAAAGTAGGCTGTAAATACTACATGTGTTGGGATGTCACATAGATCATAATGGATTTCTATCTTTACTGTTTTCAAGCAATGGCCCCTACGGACTACTTAAGTTACAAAATTGTGTAATTTCCCTTTGTAAAACGTTTATAGTGTTTTCCATGGGTTAAAAATGACAGGTTATTCACAGCACAGCACAGCCTTCATGGGACAGCCCAGCATGGCATGGAATTTCAGTCCATTCACTGGCACGCATTTGTAGCCTATAATGTGATGGGGAAGCAGGGAGACTGTAGCATCCCTCCTAAAGGGTTTTACACCAGGGTGATGATCATACTGATTTGTCTGAGGAACAGCACCAGTCACTTTGACACCAGGAACCTCTGACATATCCTGATAGATCAGGTATATCATGGGATGCCACTCAGGAGTCAGGGGCATTATCGGTAAATCACCTTATCCCTACTTCAGTCCCCAAATTGTTTTCCTTGTAATGCCTAGTAACTCACTAGAAATGTTCAGATTGAAAGATTTAAGGAAAAAGAAATATCTTCTTTTGTAACACTGCATGGCCTCAGTACTCCTTAGGAGATGAGGAACAATGGCCCACTAATGGGACATTAAACTTCAATATGATCTATCAGATCTCTTCTGCAAGAAACAGGGCAAATGGACAGAGGTACCATATGACCAGGGTTTCATGGCTATAGATCAGATCCCAACCTAAGAGGCTCACACAGAATGTATTTGGTCAGTAACTAGACTGATAACCCCACTCCTGATATATTGGATGACAATGATCTAAATAGGCTTCTGAATAAACCAAAGTTGCTGGAAGAAACACACACTATCCCTAAGGAAGGGGACTTTCTCTTACTGTTTCTCCTTCCTAACAGACTCAGGTTACTGGACTATATGTGGGAGCTTCTACCCCATTCATTTCCCAGGTTAATGTGTATGATAATTGGAGCTAACTATTTTTGCTAAGTCTACCTCAGCATAGGGATTATTCCCAAGCAGTGCAGAAACACCTTTTGCTTCAGGGAAGTTCCAGTCTTCTCCAGCCAGACATAGATTTAGTGGAAAGAAAAATCTATCTTTTCATCTGTCCAAGTTGGTAAGATTTATGAACTGGAGACCTCTCTCTCTGCCCTCTGGGCTTTTGTCCACCTCCAGTCTTCCTGGTGACACCTCCCCTCTTCTGTACTCCCCTCCCCTCCTCTTGTTTCTCCACCACCTTGGTGTGGCCAGCATAACTGGTTTCTATCCTGTCCTCAGTGCTTCTACCATTGGCTCCTCCTCCCACCCTTGCTGTCTGTCATGTGAAGAGGATCTCTTTGAACTTGTTACACCACCCACTTCAGATTTCCTCACCAGTATCCCAGGTAAAAATTGACAAAGGGGATCAAATTGATTGCCATTTAAGTAGACCCAAGTGGGACACATTCAGTATTTAAACTAATTTAACTCTGTTGGTTTACTTAAGAAAGACATGTATTTAGAGTGATCAACACTAAATATGAACTTTTTATTCTACCTAGGTTTATTAAAGCTCAAATAAGCTCCTATGTTATCTCTCTTGCAATTTATCAGCAAAAATATGACTTAAAATGATGGTTATATTTGTCTGTCTCAAAGTTTTCAAGGGTAATTGTTAAAATACCTTTAAAAGTTTTTGGTCACCAGAAAGTTTAACGGTTTGCTAGGATGATAGATGGTATTAAATTAATTGAACATCTCTTATCTAAATGAGATAAAATACTAAAACACCAATTACTGAATGTAAGTTTGTGCTTTTGGCCTCCTACTGAAAAGACCTGAGGGTATTTGGGTCTGTTGGCCAACATGCATTGTGTTTTTTTGAAAGACTGCACTAC
This sequence comes from Hyaena hyaena, assembly GCF_003009895.1. Lineage (NCBI taxonomy): Eukaryota > Metazoa > Chordata > Mammalia > Carnivora > Hyaenidae > Hyaena > Hyaena hyaena. The sequence goes on from NW_024080972.1 coordinate 1,550,382, forward strand.
CGAAAAACATGTTTTTCAAGTTATGAAATGTATTTATAAATTTCAGATCTAAAGGATTCTGGTGCAACAGACCATTCACAACTGGTTACTACTTAGTTTTCACTGGAGACTAAGGTTTCTAAGAGTTAAAAATTCTGCTACATGTAATTAAGACTTATGGAAATAAAGCCACTCTGAATAAAAAGTTGTTGAATAAAAAAGTGGCTCCCTCATAAAAAAAGGGAGATAATTGAAAAGGAATTTTAGATGTGGTCAGGATTAAGGTTAAAATGAATGGATTTTAAAAGTTCACTGGTATGGACACATCCCCAGAGGCAAGGGAATCAAGAGTAAAATGAACTAGTGGGACCTCATCAAGATAAAAAGCTTCTGCATGCAAAGGAAACAATCAATAAAACTAATAGGCAACTGACAGAATGGGAAAGGATAGTTGCAAATGACATATCAGATAAAGGGTTAATATCCAAAATCTATAAGGAACTCACCATACTCCACACTGAAAAAACAAATAATCCAATGAAGAATTGGGCAGAAGATATGAACAGACATTTCTCCAAAGAGGACATCCTGATGGCCAAAAGACACATGAAACGATGCTCAGCATCCCTCAGCATCAGGGAAATACAAATCAAAACAACACTGAGATACCACCTCATGCCAGTCAGAGTGGCTAAAATGAACAAATCAGAAAACTAAAGATGCTAGCAAGGATGTGGAGAAACGGGCACCCTCCTACATTGTTGGTGGGAATGTAAACTGGTACAGCCCCTCTGGAAAACAGTGTGGAGGTTCCTCAGGAAACTAACAACAGAACGTGGGAATGTAAACTGGTACAGCCCCTCTGGAAAACAGTGTGGAGGTTCCTCAGGAAACTAACAACAGAACTCCCCTATGACCCAGCAATAGCACTGCTAGGAATTTATCCAAAGGATACAGGAGTGCTGATGCATAGGGGCACATGTACCCCAATGTTCATAGCAGCACTCTCAACAATAGCCAAAACATGGAAAGAGCCTAAATGTCCATCAACTGATAAATGGATCAAGAAGATGTGGTTTATCTACACAATTGAATACTATATGACAATGAGAAAGAATGAAATCTGGCCATGTGTAGCAACATGGATGGAACTTGAGGGTGTTATGCTAAGCGAAATAAGTCAGGCAGAGAAGGACAGTTACCATATGTTTGCACATACAGGTGGATTAGGAGGAACTTAATGGAGAACCAAGGGGGAGAAGAATGGGTAAAATAGTTTGGGAGTGGGAGGGAGGCAAACTATGAGACTCTTGAATGATGAGAACAAACTGGGGGCTGATGGGGGTGGAGGACAGAGGAAGGGGGGTGATGGGCATGGGGAAGGGCACTTGTTGGGAAACCGACTTGACAATAAACTATTTAAGAAAGTAAAATAAAATAATAAAATAAAATAAAAAAATAAAATAAAATAAAATAAAATAAAATAAAAAATAAAATAAAATAAAATAAAATAAAATAAATAAAATATAAAATAAAATAATAAAATAAAATAAAATAAAATAAAATAAAATACAATACAATAAAAGTACACTGGTAAAATGTTGAAATCCTGCTTTTGTCTCTGTTCAAAAGACAAAGTTTTCTTTTATTGTTGAGCTGCTCTTGATAAGAAAATGTAAATAAAGATTTTTTTTCTCATTTGTCTTTCCAGAAAACCACTGTCTATGTTTTGTCTGTACCAGGTTTTGGTTACTTCATTCAAACCTTTCAATATTAAAGGATCCAAACCTTTCAATATTAAAGGATCTAAGTTTTGCTAACAACCAAATAACACTACATATTGGCCTTTGGAAAATCTTGTTGCCACCTTGGTTAAATAAATAATTACGTTTTAAATTTTGTTATGATCTGTATCCCTATTTAGGCATGTGCTTTATAACTTTCTAAGGTTTATAACAAACTTCCCCTGGGATTTAAAGTGTAAATAAAGTCTCTTTGACTAATTAGGACTTTTTATTTGGTATGTTAAATGACTCTGGAAGCACTGTTAAACAAATAATACACCTTAGGTTATGTTTGGGTAAATGCTATAACTATTTTAGAGATTATATGCAGTTCCAAGAATTTTAGTATGTTTTGATAAGAGGTCATCACCTGATAATTCTGATCATTAAAGTGTTGTTTGTCACAGAAATAACTGGATTTCCTTGCCAGAGATAATATGGCCTTTCATCAGATATTTAACTATGTCCATTTTTGAGTCTTTTGTCATTTATAGTTATTGTTCTTATTCTCTTATGAAGTGTGTTTCATCTTCAAGGAGATTCCTAAAAAGAGCTTTTGACAAATACAGGTTTTTGATACCTTTAAAATCATAAAATTAAAATTGGTCAGAGTTTCTAGAACTAACTAAAACCCTGCATTCAAACTGAATAAGAATTAATAACATGGGACTAAACATATTAAGGAAGATGATCATAGTTTTTGTGACTTTTGTTTGAAACATCACTGGTTCTCTAACGTTTGCTCTTCCAAGTTAAGGAAATTTTCTCTTAAGATATCTATGACTTACAGAAATGTGATAAAATATTTGTGAACAAATTGAAGCATTTAATTTTTCTCTCTTAACTGAACCTTCTGAAATTCAGAGAACTTTCATTGAGTATTATTTCTTTCATGGCAATTACAGTTGTTTGAATAAATTCAATAAGAATTTGTTCTCCTTGTACATGAAACGATGCTCAGCATCCTGCCTCATCAGGGAAATACAAATCAAAACCACACTGAGATACCACCTCACGCCAGTCAGAGTGGCTAAAATGAGCAAATCAGAGAACTCTCTAGATGCTGGCGAGGATGTGGAGAAACGGGCACCCTCCTACACTGTTGGTGGGAATGTAAACTGGTACAGCCCCTCTGGAAACAGTGTGGAGGTTCCTCAGGAAACTAACAAGAGAACTCCCCTATGACCCAGCAATAGCACTGCTAGGAATTTACCCAAGGGATACAGAAATGCTGAGGCATAGGAGCACATGGACCCCAATGTCATAGCAGCACTCTCCACAATAGCTAAAACATGGAAAGAGCCTAAGTGTCCATCAACAGACGAATGGATCAAGAAGATGTGGTTTATCTATACCATGGAATACTACATGGCAATGAGAAACAATGAAATCTGGCCATGTGTAGCAACATGGATGGACCTTGAGGGTGTTATGCTGAGCGAAATAAGTCAGGCAGAGAAGGACAAATATCATATGTTTGCACGTATAGGAGGATTAGGAGGAACTTGACGGAGGACCAAGGGGGAGAAGAAGGGCGGAAATGGTGGGGGAAAGGGAGAGAGGCAAACCATGAGAGACTCTTGAATGCTGACAAAAACTGAGGACTGATGGGTGGGGGGGGAGGGGGGATGGGCATGGAGGAGGACACTTGTGGGGATGAGCACTGAGTGTTATGTGGAAACTAATTTGACGATAAACTATTTGTAAAAAAAAAAAAAAAAGAATTTGTTCTCCTTCTAACAGGATACCATTGGAAACATTTGTCATTTTACAAAGGCTTTGACTGGAATGTCATATCTGAGAGACATGTATAAACTCAGATATGACCAGACAGCTTTAAAGAATTGAGGTTGACTTTAAGAAACATGAACTTAATAAACCTCTTGTGGTAGAGGCCCTCCCTAAGGAATGTGGTGAAGGCTTTCTCAGCATAAAGGAAGGAAACATGGCCCAATCAACTCCTATACACCTATGCCTAACACTGACATGACTCTTGGACATAACTCTTGGACTGTGTCCAATTAGACTATATGTCACCATTTATGGGGAAAAGAGGTAGAAATTGCATAAAAGGCTACATCCTTCTGCACCTGAGTCTCAGTTTTTCAGGTATGAACCCACTGAGCGCATGCTGGCATGATGAATAAAGTTGCTTCCTGGACGGAAAAGCCTCAGTGCCCTGTGTGAGAATCCTGCTACTCCTGGAAATATTGACTTGATACCTTGCTTTCAGAGTTCTCAGCAGCCTTACCAGGGAACCAATGAGCAAACTAATGTGCCTTCTTACTCTCATGAACCTATAAAAGATCTGAAACTCCTCTTCAAACAACAATGAAGGTTGTATATTTTATCTTTGTTTTCTGTTCACCTATCTTACTGTCAGTTCCTTTTTACAGTGGGTACAGCAGTACGCTGAACTTCCAAATCATATAGATTGTTGGATATGGGGAGTTTTGCCATGTCAAGTACATCCGGGTTACCTTGTTGGGTTTCCCCTTTACATGGCACTGGTTGGCACTCTCTATATACTTATATTTCAGAAATAATATGTAATGATACCATGTTTAATGATAAACCAGTCACTAATCAGAATGTTTCTTCCTGGCCCATGATCAATAGGGCATGAAATTTACCAGGACATAACTAAACTTGTTCATACCTTCCAACTATTAAAACATTAGCTGACTTTACAAATCCGCAAATTGATGCCTGTCAATGAATGCCTAAGTTATAAAACTCTATTTACCTCTATACTGAGGATGACATATATAAAATTTGAGGTGCATAATTATGGCTCACATCCACCACTGGACAGCTCAGTCAAAAGGCAATTTTATTCTGGGGGCAAAGAAATCATATGCATAATACCTGGGCAAATAGCACATGATATTTAGCATGGCTATTATTAGGAGCATGTTCTCAAACCATTGTACTCCAGGTTACTGACTGGTTTGCTACTGATTGGATAAGGCAATCTGGTATAGGATGGCCAGATCCAAATGGAACTCACTGGTCATGTGGAACTAATCTATGGCCTTTGCTTCCTCAAGGGGGGATAAGTTTGTTGCACCTAGGTTTTGCCTGGATTCATGGACACATTATCAATGTTATCAGTACCCCAGCTAATCTTCCCAGTTTAAAATAAAGATGGACATGATCTATTTTTCATTGGTATGATAATTTGGTGTCCATTTTTGCTCCATCTGTAGATTTAGAAAGTATGCTTTGACATATGGAAGCCCTTAATAAATGTAACATAAATTCACTCAGTGATTCATAGAACAGTATCTCTTTACTTCACACTGAAATTATACAGATAAACAAAGTGGTTCTACAAACAGAATGGCTTGATATATCCTAACAGCAGCACAAGGTAGTACGTGTGCCATTATTAAAGTAATGCTGTGTATACATCCCAGATTATCACAAAAGTGTCACAAGTCTATTAAAAGATATAAATATCTAAATTGAGACTTGACAAAATCTGTCATTCTCTTTCAATGATTGATTAAGTTTCTGGTTTGGAGGAGGATTGTGGTCAACTATTAACAGTCTCTTTATTGGACTTCTCATTCTTATAGCCATATCAATCCTAATATGTTGCCTTTTTCTCTCTGCTTTCTGAATCACTACAATGACTTTCATGTCTACAGATGATCCTTGCCACCCATAGAAAAACTTCTGTACTGTCCATGTTGGATTCAGCTGCCTCCACCTTTCATAACACCCTATACATTCCCCAACTGACAGATATTGACCTGTAGGTAGAAACATCCCTATGCTCTTTTTCAGCAGAAGTTACAGACGGCAAAAACCTCCCCCCTTCATCAATCTTAAAGATTTAAGGGTCAAAACTGTTGAGAGGGGAATAATGTAGAAAACATAGGCCAAAGAAATGTAGATAAAATTAAATTTCTTTATAACTTGCAGCCCATTGATAAACACTTGAGTCAGGCAGAGTAAAATACTCCTGCAGGAGCTCCCAGTCTTAATGTTATGCCTTGCTAGAGATAAAAACAACCTCAGCCTGAAGATAACTAGGCCTCTAGAATACTGTAACTCTCCTTTAACAAATATATAAAAATCCTTTTGAGAATTTCCTTTGTCTTTAGTTCCCCCAACTTCAAAGTATATAATCAATTGCGCCTCACAATCTCAGTGTAATTCTTTCCTGCCCACAGGTCCTGTCCCTGTAATTTATAAAACTACCTTCTTGCACTGAAAACATCTCAAAAATCCATTTTTGACCATTCACTTATGAACCCCACTTCAAACCACATCACAACAAACCTATTTATTATTCAAAAGTCTATGTTTAAGCATCATTTCCTCTGTGAAGCTTGCCTGACATCACCTCACTAATCAGTCTTTTTCATGTGTCTCTCATATTCTTATCATGTGTTGTTTTCATTATTTAGTCAAAACATTATTTCCCCTACTTAAATGATCCCTTACTTATCTTTGAAAAACTCCTACCTCTTTAGGCCAATGCCCAAAGTAGTTGTTAAACAGATGCTAGTGTAAGAATTAATGAACAAATAAATGTATTTAATTCATGAAAAATGGAAATAGATTAATAATAGCTAATATAATTTTCAAATACAAAGAACTAGAAGTCTATGACAAAGTAACAGCAGATCAAGGAGTCCTATGAAAATCATCAAGTAAATTTGTTATGCATTTTCAGGCTAGATAATCTCTCAGTATAGCATTTATGGATAAGGGTATAACATGGTTTTAAAGAATAAATTCTCTGAAATGATAACATGTAGGATGATACTCACAAACTAGTTCTCATCAAATTTTAGACTCTAGCATCACTCTTGCTATTATTTTCAGTTACCTATAAGTCAATGCATTCAGTTCTTAAATACACAACTATATTTTCAACTGCTTAACAAGACCTCCTGGGCATTTCTAATAATGAAAACATGAATTTTTCACCACAACTTCCCTTGTTTCAGTTAAACAAATAAGGATAAAATAAAGATGAGATAAAAAATAAAGTTAGATAAATAAAGATTTCATGACATGATGACAATATAAAATCCCTGGAGAATAAAAGGTTAGCAAGATTTTTTTTTTTTTTAATTGCTACACAAGGATTTAGACACTACCTAGAAGACTTATGGCATCTTTCAGTATCTCAAACCATGCAAGTCTCTTTATCCACAAATGTAAAATACCAAAAAATTCACCAAGAAATCAAGTTAAAGTTAAACTTTATTTGAAAAGCTTTACTTTGAAAAATTATATTTGAAACAATATTTTAAAATTGTAAAATAATAGTACTAGTATGGTTTGCCAGGTGTAATATAAAGTACTTAGGAAAATAAGTACCTGTGATAGCTAATATTCACTTGTTTGGTAATTATCAGTTATTTTCATCCTTACATTAAAGTTAGTCCTCTGAATGAGAATCACATGAATCACACACATAGTCCTTTAAATTAGACTGCATTATCTTACTTCTCTTATAGCATAATAGAAAGTGTGTTCATGTTAGCATCAGACAAATCTGGATGTGAATCCTGGCTATATCACGTAAAAGCAGTGTACCTTGAAGACAGGTTGCTTACATTTTCTGAGATTCAGAGATTTCCCAATATATCCTATAAAAAGACATTTTAACTCTGATTAAACAAAATGCCATTATTTGATACAGAAGTTCCACCTCTTCTAAAACAATGCCGTTTTGATTGTTTACAGAACCACTATTTTATATATATGGTGGTTATGTATATTTATAAAATTATAGTATATATATGTATATATATATATATAATCTCTATTTTTGATTAATTATTCATTCTGTATGGCATGCACAGAAAGCAATGATATGTGGACCATGTTTGCTTGTGTGAATGTAGGTGTATATAAGTATGGAAGCACATATGTGTAAGGGTACTAAAATCTAAAGTAAGAAGATGACCTTGGCATCAAAAAGAATAACATTACTCTATTTGGGAAAAATATTTTAGTGTTTCTTGGACTTATTATCACCTGATTGATGTTCTCCTAATGGATGGAATTTTTGCTTTGTTTTTATCATTTTTAGTTTATTTCCATTAAATCATCAGTCTTATCCTCAGGGAACAGAGGACTACTCAGGTAAATTTTCTTTTCCACAGAGAGGTCCCCTCTTCTGAACACCCTGAAGTGTTTGGAGACAGTACACAAAACAAAGGACTAGGTGGGCTTCTCTTCATATTTGGGCAACTGAGATACAGTACAAGACAAAATTATTGGCTGTTCAGCATATTAACCTGCTTTCTGTATGAATGTTGGAATTGAATTGGCTTCTATACCACTATTCAAATGGTGACATGTCTGCTGTTTGAGTAATTTCTGGGATTAAAGAAGAAAAACACTGGCTATGGGTTATGCAGTGTCTTTATCAACTGCTGGCTTGTTCTTTATGAATGACTGAAGTATACTGAGTTCACATACACTGCTATGTTTTCATGTTGAACATTTTTACACCTTTTGGGACATATTTTTAAAGTAGGAGGTAATTATCCTGTAATAGAGATACAGAGAAGAGAAAATAGAGGGATAATTGTTCAACAAACATGTTTGACATGAGCTAACATTGCTGAATCCTTAATAAAATATATGTAACTTTAATAATAAAAATACAGTAAGAAAAAATGCTCTACCCTCTGATGAATGCCACACTTTTGAAAAAACACAGTTCAAATGCCACCTTCTCTTGGAAGTCTTTCTCTCAAGCCAAGTTAGCACCTATATTCTTTCTGTGATCTCATGCTATTTTGCACATTAACCTCCAGTATAGCCCCAACCTTCTCCCTGCATGCCTCCAACCTCCATTCTTCAAAGGCAGGGATTCAAAATAATATATCTCAGTATATTTAGCACCTCATAAAGAACTAGACATTTAATTCTCAACAGGAGATCAAAAATGTTTAATGAATAAATGAATGAAGGACTACATAAGCCCACAAAGTATGTGTAGTCAAAGAATGAGAGAGGGCCATTCTACCTAAAAGTGACAGAAACCTATCTCAAGTTAGCCTTAGCATAAGAATTATTTTAGTTCATATAACTACGGTGTTCAAGGACAAAGCAGACTTTAGCACAGGAAGTAGAAATAGTTTTCTTAAAGCTCTGGACCAAAAGTCCGGGTCAGAACTCTGATAATCAGCTTTGGCTTCTTCTTGTTAACCTATTTGGGATCATTTACCTATTTATAGGGTTAGGGCCGACTAACCCTCACTTAAATTGAGGTTTCTCATGGGAAAGAAAGTGTCTCTAAAATGAAAAGAGAAGTGAATGCTCAGCAGTCCAAAGAACCAGATGTTGACTTAACTCAAAATCATTTAGAAAACTGAATTATTTCAAGCACTTGGGTAAGCAAATATCCAATAAGAAATCCCCTAAACCACTCTTGAGTCCAAAACATGAATATCTCTAAGCTATCAAAAACATTCATTTATTCCCACATCGATTTCTTTATTCATTTATTTAACAACTTATTGAGATGATTTCATGTACCATACGCTGTGCCTAGGTGTTAGCCTAGCTGAGGAGGCAGGCACATAAATAGAGGATTCCAAAAAGATCATTAATTTCATTGAACATTATGGAATATCCTATTAAACAATTAGCTTAAATTAGCTTCATGATGGAGTAATAACTAATTCATTTGAATAATATGCGGTTATGTTATGTCAATATGGATTTTTTTTTTCATGGTTATACTTTAATACCTAGTCACATTGAGACCCAGAGTAAACTAGGCACAAACCAATCTGTTTGCTTGATTTTCTCTGTGAATATTCCGGAAAATGTATCTTATTAACATCTTGAGCATATCTTTGTGATATATCTGTTACTTCTTTACTTCATTATGATGATAGAAGATAAATTTTAGTTACCTGTAGTTTTATTCAGTTTAAAAATAGGTATTCAGTGTAGATTTCTTATCATCAGTTATTCTTTTCTTCACTTTACTCTCTAAATTGGAATTCAGTATTAGATAATTGCATACTGACTCATTTTTGGTATTCAATTGAAATTGCATTGTGAATGATTTAAGAAAACGAAACTGAATAATTTACATATGTTTAAAGAAGAAAAAAAATTCTACACTCTATGAGGCAGTACAATAACAAAAGCAAAAAGAAAATTAGTTGTATACAAAAGGATCTGAATTTTCAAAAGGTACAAGGAAAACAATTTTCTATTTTTTATACAAAAGACTACTTTTAAATAATTAAGGGGTATATATTTATATTATAAAATAATTAATTTCATAGCATTTTCTTACACTCATTATTATATTGTTGCAGTTAATTGCTCTCACAAGATATGCCAGTGCAGCTAATGATTGGTACCTTCTGTATTTTCATTTTCCTCTTTTTCAACAGTTATGGACCACCTCTGACATATGGTTCCAATTTGTTTTTGATAACTGAAGGGTCACAAGGCCTTTGCACACCACAAATACATATAGCCTTTTTCTTTTTCCACATTGTGATTACTTTCTTGTGTGCTACCAATAGTGCTATTATGGAATCTTATTTCTGTTTTGTAAATACTGTTTTTAATGTTTATTTATTTTTGAGAGAGAGAGAGCACGTGTGCATAAGCAGGGGAGGGGCAGAGAGAGAGGGAGGCAGATGATCCCAAGGAAGCTCCACTCTGATAGCAGTAAGCCTAATGCAGGGGGGGATGTCATGAAGCAGGAGATCATGGCTTGAGCCAAAGTGGGATGCTTAACCAACTGAGCCACACAGGCACCCCAGAATCTTATTTCTTTGTATAAAATATTTTTCCCATTTAAGAAAAAATGTTAAAAAATAATTAAATTTGGAATGAGAGATATAATACTAAAATCTTATGTGTAAGAATAAATTTATTTCTTAGTGGTTGTCACTAAACAGATAGTCAAAGAATAATAATCAAATAGATCTACATTGAAAATAACTGGAGAAAATCATGGTTTAAAATCTCAGGGTTGTCCAAGAATCTAAGCATTAACTGTATAAGGAAAACTCTTTTAAATTGTTAAAGAAAGAATTGCTGACTCCCTAAACTAAATATTAAAACAAGAAAAATGGGTCATATCTGCAACATCACTGTCCAATAGAAATATAAATGTGAGTCCCATATGTAATTAAAAATTTTTAATTGTTTATATTTATTTTTGAGACAGAGAGAGACAGAACATGAGTGGGGGAGAGACAGAGAGAAAGGGTGGAAGACACAGAATCCGAAGCAGGTTCCAGACTCTGAACCGTCAGCACAGAGCCTGACGCAGGGTTCAAACTCGACAACTGTGAGATCATTACCTGAGCCAAAGTCAGACACTCAACCGACTGAGCCACCCAGAGACCCCATATATGTAATTTACAATTTTCTAGTTGCCATATCAGAAAAGTGAAAGAAATAAGTTAAATTTAATAACACATTTTATTTTATCCCATATAATTACAGATATTATTTGACAACTTAATCAATATTAAAAATATTTATTGTATATTTTACTTTTTTATGTTGTCATTAAAATACATTATGTATATTTATCTTTACAACTATCTCAGTTTGGAAGTGTCACATTCAAGGGCCCAATAGCTACATGTGGTCAATAGATACCATATTAAAGAGTACAGTTCTGGAACTTTATGTAATATGAGAGAAACTCACAATCTCAAATGAAGATACAACTAAAAATAAAAAATCAAGAAATTACCAGTCTCTACAAAACAGATCTAGTTCAAATACATTTTATAAGCTGTCAGCCACATGCTTACGTGTTTGCAAAGTAAATGGCAAACTGCAGGAACACAACTCTGATGAATTAACTGGCTGAATAAAAATTATATTCTACATACTCTATACATATACACTGTATATATACATACACTATATACATACACTGTATGCGCTAATCAGGTTGCATTTGAAGACAACAGGCATCAGAATCACTGAAATACTTCCTGGTAAATGCTGAATTCTTGACTCACACTTGAAAAAAAATTTCCCTGAATTTCTGAAGTTGGAGCCTAAGAATCTGTGTATATAATTGTTCCTCATGTAATTTCTATGTACATTAATATTTGAAGTATATGGCTATATGCTATATGCTACATAAAAGTTAGTAATACTCTAATAACCAACAGGCAAGATTCTTTCACTTTGCCAAACCAAATTGTAAATTATATTTGTCACAATTACACATATAAAACATTGTCATATCTCAAATATCCTGTGTTATTCTCAGGAGTAAGACCCAGATCCATTCATTTGGCAGAGTTCAATTAATTATTTATTCTAGAGCAAATACAAGAAAGTTTAATAAATTACTAATCTAAGAAAGAAATAATAAAAATAAATTAGGAAAAAATGTATGGAGATACATAAACTGCTTTTTCCTTTTTTGTTTTTTTAGTAAAGAAAAATAAACATTAAATAACTAGTCACATACACACTTAATATAATGCAAAAATAGTGCAGGCCAACAGGAGAGAAAAATAAGGCAGACTGAGTACATTGTTGATAAGATGATCACAGAAATTCTTCTCAAGAAAAAATATGAACAAAGGTCTAAATGAAATGTATCAGGAAATCAAATGAAATCTAGAATATGATCATATTAGGCAGAGGACACAGGATATTCAAAGGCCTTGGACTGGGAATAAGCTTATCATATGGAAGGAAACGAATAATACCAGTGGGATTCTAGTAGAAGGAATAAGTGGGGAAAAGGTAAGAACGTATATAAAAGAAGTAGCCAGAATCCATATAATTTTGATTCTTATAAGTTAGAGTATGGATTAGCAATTTTATTCTCTATGTGATAAAAAGCACATACAAAATTTATCATAGATAAGAGACATAACGCAATTGATGTTGTTAAAAACCACTCTGACTGCTCTGTGGATAAATAACTATAAGATAGCAAAAGTAGAAACAAAGAGATGGGTTAGAAGAGTATTATAGCTGCTCAAGCAACATATTATGAGACTTGAATGAGGTCATAGGAAGGTCATAAGATGTGGCCCAATTTTAGTTTTAATTGGAGAATTCACAAAACTAGTTGATGAAATTATATATGGGCTGTGAGAGGGAAAAGAAGCAAGCTTGTCTCTGAGATTGTTGAACGAGACTTTAGGGAAGTAGATGGATGATTTTTTTCACTAACTGTGCAATACATTTTCAGTAACTTAGTAACTTAAAATAACACCCATCCATTATCTCAGTTTCTGTGGATAAGGAATCTGGGTATGTGTCAGCTGGGTACTTTGCTCATGGCCTCACCAGGCTGAAACTTAAATGTCAGTGAGGGCAGCAATATCATTTGAGGCTTGGAGCACTCTTCTAATCCCACTAGTTCTTGGCTGAATTCAGCTGCTCATGGTTGTCTGGCTAAAATCCCATTTTTTTGTGAATTGATGGCCAGGTACTACTTTCAGCTTCTAGAGTCCCCTTGAGTCTTTCCCATCTGGTCTTCTCTACAACAGGGTAGTTTGTTCCTTCAAGGCCAGTGGAAGAATCCTAGTTGCTGTTTCTTGCCTGTTAACAGTTCATCTGATTGGATCAGAACCACTGAGAGTAATATTCCTTTTGATTAGCTCAAAGACAAGTGATTAGAGACTTCAATTATATCTGTAGGTCAATTTTCCATATAAAACCATAGAAGTAAGATCCCATAATATTCACAGATCCTCAAGTAGAACAAATTATATAAGAATTACACACACACACACACACACACACACACATTGGGAGGTAAGGTAAGAATCCTGAGAGTCATCTTAAAATTCTGCTTACTATAGTCGGTAACTTTGGGCAAAGCATTCTTATGAGGACAAGTTGCATTCTTTTTTAGTTTTATTGAATTTCATATTGATATTAGATATTGAAGTGTAAAGTAACCAGTTGAATAAAGTACATTTGGAACACAGAGTGATACTGTGGTAGAGATAATGCACTAGTAAACATCAGGATATAAATGGACTGGGTGAGATCATCTAGATAGTGTATGTTGATAGTGAACAAAAGACTGAGGGCTGAGTCCTGAGTGAATCAAATGTTTAGAGGCTGAGACTGAGGGGAAATTGCATGATTATATACAGAGGAAAACAACTCTAGGAGTAAAGTTGTTTCCTTGGCGAGGGAAACAAGAGCAATAACAACATAAACAAAATGATAGAATCCAGCACAGAAGTAAAAGGCTTGCCCATTAAAGTCCACATAATACATCTGCAACAAGGAGACAATCAGAGGCTATGGATAGATAATATAAGTAGGAATTAATATTGGGAAAAAAAGCTCCCTTGATTGCTTCTGTTTCTCCAGGGAATAAGAATATGAGGAGAAGTAGGGGAAGGCACATAAACGACTTAAGCAAAAAAAAAAAGTAAACTTTTTTTTTTTTTTTTGGTGAGTGGGACATTGAATTGACCAGCTAAATCACAGAGAATCCAGTTGAGACTTAGGGCACTGATAAGAATGTTTGTGTTCCTTCTCTCTAATCAAGTCCAGCTGTTCATGTGATAACTTACTGCACTCTTTGTTAGTGAAAAAAAAAATTATATTTTGTTAACACAAAGTAATGAATGTTACACCTAAGACAGAGTAGATGAGGGGTACCTGGGTGCCTCTGTCAGTTGGGTGCCCGACTTCAGCTCTGGTCATGATCTCATGGTTTGTGGGTTCAAGCCCTGCATCGGGCTCTGTGCCAACAGCTCAGAGCGTGGAGCCTGCTTTGGATTCTGTGTCTCCCTCTCTTTCTGCCCTTTCCCCATTCACACTCTGTCTCTGTCTCTCAAAAATAGAATAAAAACATAAGAATTTTTAAAAAAGAGAGACAGAGTAGATGAAATACAAAAGATGTTACAGTAAAATATTCAGGAGCATGTCAGTAGAAGTTTCAGGATTTTTAGAATACAAGACATGCAAGTGAAATATTTGAAAAATTTTTTAACTCAACTTGATTACATCTATAAAGACACTATTATTTCCAAAAAAAAAGGTCACATTCTCAGGCATGGAGATTAGGGCTTCAACATATCTTTGTAGGGAATACAATTCAATCTCTTCAACAAACACCAAACCTGAACATACATTATCATTATTTTTTTAAAAAATCAGCACCTAACGTTAACTGTAAGCAGAGTGGGTTACTCCTTGGGTATGCTGAATGTAATGGCAGAGAATGTGTCTGCTTTGTTTCCCAGATAATTTTGTTAAATAAGACTAATAAGAATTTCTTTGTTCAATTTTGTTGTTTTATTTGCTATTATTCATCAGAAATCTCTATTTCCTCAAGTCGAAATACTATAAAAATTCATTAGTCTTTATGAGAAAATATGAATTATCTCTCAATATATAGGAGACAGTGTTTCAGATGTTTCCAAAAACCTCCTAGTTTCATTTTTCCTCCTCTTGTTAGATAAATATATTAAATTTAATAAAATAGTATTAAAAAGAGAACACAATAAAATGAAGCCAGTGTTTATCATTTAGGAAGAAAATTATATGAACACAATAGCTTGGTAATGTCTTAGAAAATATTTTAATGTTACAATTTAATAAAAGAGCTATAAATATGTCAGTACAAACTGTAAGTGTCCCATACAATAATATGTCATAAGAAAATGAAGCCAAGTCTGTCTCCATTTTTGTCATACCAAATATGAAATCAAATTCTTCTTATGCAGTATGCACAACACCTGCTTAGTTTCTTCAGTGTGTGGCATGTTATACCACAGCAGTACCAAGAGTTGGATTTTAAATGAAGAATCACACTTTTAGTATATAATTAGAGATAAGCATGTGCCCATAAAATCTAAACTCATGCTAGTCTCAGATAAATAGGGTTCAAATATGCAACTTATTTATAAATACAATTTGAACTTAGAAAGCTGAAAATTGCCCTATCTTCTGGCTTTTGGTGATATGATCCAAGATTTGATACTCTGCCATTCTTTACTGACATTTACACAACTGGATTCCAATACACAGAATGACAAAACTATTTTTGCCTTGTTCTTTCAATTTGAGATACGATCATTCTGTTGAACTTTACATTGTGATTCAAGTTAAAACCTTTCATCTACTCTTATTATAGAAAAAAACCCTTGATGGCTTAATGGATAAAAGTTCTGACCTTTTCAAGTCTGCATTTTAAGCACTAACCTCTGGTGAAGAGTAATCCACATCTCAAACATATATACACAGTTCCGTTTGGATACCTTAGTGGTTAGAGACATTCTAAGGAATAGTGTAGACCTACGTTTTCCTGATTTTCATTTGTGCACTTTTATTCTTCAGACTGAAAGAGGAACAAGTAAACCAACCACATAGCCTTCTGTTAAATTGGAAAACTTCTCCATTGGAAAAATAATTGGTTTTCATGGGAATAAAGTCATCATTTTCAGCTATTCAAAATAACCCCAGGCCAATTTTAATAATAAGATAAAATAATTTTTAAGTAACTTAGTATATAAACTAGCATTTTTAATTATAACAATATATCAATATTATAGTTAAGCAGTTAAACCATTTAAACTAAAACTCTCAAGCAAGAATCCCCTGTCCTCTATCTCCTCTGACCTTTTCCTATGGTTAATTCTACTATATTCAAATACCCAAAACTCTAAAATTGAAGTCTGTACATCTGAAGTAGTCTTAAACTGAAGATACTCAAATATCTCACTTTTTGGTCCTAGAAATCACACCTAGATGGCACATGGACTCATGACCACATTGTATCTAAACCAAAACCTACTACTTTTTCTCTGATTCTCCTTTACCCTTGATTTCATATGCCAATGTGCTCAAATATGCAAACCAGGGATTGCATGTCCATTTCCACTTCATTCCTTTATATGGTCATCTCACAAGGGACCAGAACTTTTCTATTTTTCTTTAATTAAAGCTTTATTTTCTAGAGCACTTTTAGGTTCACAGGGGAAGACAAAGAGATTTCCCATAAGCTCTCAGCTCTTAACATTCATCCTCCCCATCATTACTTAATCTATCACAGTGGTGTATTTGTCACAACTGATGAACCTACATGAAACAACAGGATCACAAAAGTCCATAGTTTACATTACAGTTCACTCTTGGTTTTTTGTATTCTATGGATTTAGACAAAGATCTAATGACATATATCCATTATTACAGTATCATACACAGTATTTTTAATGCTCTAAAAACCCTCTGTGCTCCATCTATTCACCCACTATCAACCCCCCGCAATAAATATCACAACCACCACTAATCTTTTTACTATCTTTGTATTTTTTCCTTTTCCAGAATGTCATAGAGTTGGAATCATACATCATGTATTCTTTTTCAGACTGGTTTTCTCACATACTAATATGCATTTAAAATTCTTCCACATCTTTTCATGGTTTGATAGCATATTTCTTTTTAGTTCTGAATAATGTTAAACTGTCTGGATGTACCAGTTTATTCATTCATTCATCTACTAGAGGGCATATTGGTTGTTTCCAAGATTTGGTAAAAATGAATAAACCATTCATGTGCAGTTTCTTGGGTAGACATAAGTTTTCATTTCTTTTAACTCAATACCCAGGAGTATAATTGCTAGATCACGTGGTAAAAGTATGTTTAGAAACTGTCTTCAGATGTGACTGTACCATTTTGCATTCCCACCAGCAATGAATGAGAGTTCCTGTGGTTCCACATCTTCTCCATTTCTTGGTGTTGTCAGTGTTCTGGATTTTAGACATTCTATGGGCAGTGGTACCCATAAGTGGCACCCAAAAGATAATGTGGATCATCTTTTCATATGTTTATTTGCCATGTGTGTAACTTGGTGAAGAGTCTCCTAAGGTCTTTGGCCCATTTTTTAAATGGGTTGTTAGTGTTCTTACTGTTGAGTTTTAAGAATCCT
This sequence comes from Hyaena hyaena, assembly GCF_003009895.1. Taxonomy (NCBI): domain Eukaryota; kingdom Metazoa; phylum Chordata; class Mammalia; order Carnivora; family Hyaenidae; genus Hyaena; species Hyaena hyaena. Next base: position 1,568,037 of record NW_024080972.1, read on the forward strand.
TTGTGTATTTTAGATAACAGTCAGGTTGTCTTTTGCAAATATTTTCTCCCAGCCTGTGATTTGTTTTTTGCATCTTTTCACACTGTATTTTACAGAGTAGAGATTTTTAATTATAATGAAGTCCAGTTTATCAACACTTTCCTTCAACGATCATGACTTTGGTGTTGCATCTAAAAAGACACTATCATATCTAGGGTCATCTAGGATTTATCCTATGCTATCTTCTAGGAATTTTACAGTAGTGCAATTTATATTTAGATTTGTGATCCATTTCCGTGAATGGTGTAAGGTAAGGTCTATGCCTAGATTAGTTTTATTTGCATGTGGATGTCTTATTATTCCACCACCTTTTGCTAAAAAGATTATCTTTGCTCTATTATATTGCCTTTGTTCCTTTGTTAAAGATCAATTGACTATATATATATATATATATATATATATATATATTTGCCTTTTCTAGAATGTCAGAGTTAAATGTTATAACTCTTTGTATTTACAAATTGTTTCTGTCTGCACAAAGCATTGTTTACTGGTTGACTTATTTCTGTGTGCCTTTCCCACTTCATGTCCTCACCCTCACCTTGCCTGACAGTCTGCTACTGAGGTCCTATTCTTAAATTAACTACTTACTTTTTCAATTAAAAAAAAAATTCCTACTGTAAGTCATTTGTGGACAAATGAAATGAACTTTCATTACTATAGCTAATATAAAAATGACTAATCATTTCTGATCTTTCTTGGCTCAACTACATTTTCTCCCTTGTTCCTTAAGATACATTAAGTATAACAGGGCACCTATCATCATATCTCTGGAAAAAAAAAAAAAAAAAAAAAGCTTGTTACTTTCTCTTGACTTCTGATCCTTCGGAGGAATGTTGTTGAAAATAAGACACAGAGGTCAGGTATGGGGAAGATAGCTATAAATGGATAGTCTTGAGGTAAAGGCAGTCTGAGGGAGAAACTGAGCAGTCCTTCTAAAAGTAAACACCTTACTCTGGAAGGGAAGACAAAAACAAGATCTCAAGAACTATCAACAAGTATCACAGAGGAGCAAAAATATGCCAGCAGAGTTGAAAGTCAATCTCCTTAGGAAAGAAAAGTTTGAAAATAAAAGATCAGATTCATAGAAGCTGGAGGTAGATCTATTTTCAGAGATTTGTGACTTTCATGCAAAGAACTAAGGTAAAAAAAAAATCATCCACATGAATACATTTATGTGTATGTATACATCCCTCTACATAAAATGTATTGATTTAAGGAGTCAGAAAGGAGGAAAAATGATGGAAACTCTAAACTTTCACATTTGTAGATTCCTTTCTGCTGAGATATTATCATAAGGTATCTGTGCATCAATAAATAATGTCCATATTTCCCTAGTAATAGAAACTGATTACTAATAACTAATGCCCTTATGATCTAATAATTTTTGAAGCTATATAAATATTAATGTATATCTGCCATTTTAAAAGGGACAGAGAACCAAATTTGTGTCCTAAACTTACATACTGTTCTTAATAGGAGGTGGTGATTTTCACTTTTTAAAGATACAGTTTTCCATGATTCTAGTAGTCACTCTTTTTCTTTGCCATAAAATTCACTATATTTTTCATCTCATATCACACACATAAAATTGATATCTCCACTTAATTTAGAGTGTATTTACTGAATAATTTCCGTCCAAAGGCTTCACAACTCTATTACTTAGACCTTTTAAGACCTTTTAAAAAATTTAAAATCAGAAATGTGTATGTACAATGATTTAATATATATGTACAGTGAAATGATTTCTATAGTCAAGTTAATTAATATATATTCTCATATAGTTTTCATTTTTTTGTGATAAGAGCACCTGAAATCTACTCTTTTAGCCAATTTCTAGTATTCAGTATGGCATTATTAACTATAGTCATCATTCTTTACAATAGATCTCTAGATTTATTCATTCCACCTAACTGCAACTTTGTACCCTTTTACCAACATCTCTCCATAAACTGTTCAGAATTTCTAAGAAAAGTTTTACATTTAGAGAGTAAATTCTTTGTTGGTTTTCCACTTAGATTTGTTTATTAATGCCAGAGGAATTATACATTATTTCAAAATTTAGAAAAGCGAAACAAAATCAGGAATGCATCCTTATTTCATTTGTCCCAGGAACATAGAATAAGTAGAAAACTAGTATCTCTCAAGAAAATGGTAGTAACATCTTGTTTCAGGGGAGGTATTTTTGGTCTGCCCCTCTGAATCACACCCTTGTTCTCTAGAATCACTAAAAGATAGAAACTGGTATCTAATCTCCTAAAAGTTAAATCTCCTAAAAGTAAGATATCAGCAACCAAAAAATATTTTCAAGGTATAGCTCTGTGACAGAAATCATGCCATTAAATTACATAAAATTATCTCTAAAAATGAACTGCAGGAGGTGAGGCTTTCATCTTATGTTACAATTTCAATGTAAGAGCCAGTGCCTTTCCTTTGGGAAAGGAGGATTCGAAAGGTCCAGTACTGTGCTTGGTTAGTACTCCATTTCCCAGATAATCCGTGGGCCAAATTCAGCCTCTGGCTTTTGGGAATTCTCACTCATACACACAATGGTGCTGGATCTGTTTCAACCCATTAACACGGTCTTTGAGATAGAAAGCTCCTTTACCATTATATTTGAATGGTTTTTGCCTAGTCCATCCATTTCTACATCTACAATTCAAATGGATCTTCTGCCTCTTACCTTTGTTGTTTGTTACTATTGTCATTTGGACATTAGTGAGATATTGGAATTTTTATATACCACTGACTAAATTAGGGACTTTAAACTCATTAAAATGTATGATAAATAATGTATAATAAATATAAACTAATACCTAAGCTTTTAATGGTTTTAAGATCTGCAAATTTAGAGAAATAGTTTGGAATTGAAGAAATGTAAGATTGCTGAATTTTAGCAATTCTTCAACTTTACTTTTCTACTCTAAGAGTACTAACTGTGAGTATTCTGATTAGGAAAGTGCTCATTTCATCGCTGCATTTATGGTGCATCTGTATAATTCTCCATTCAGCTCTATTCTCCCTGCTTTTTAGTAACAAACCAAATCTAAGGAAATCCATGGTTCCAGTGCAGGCAATAATTTCAGTTATAACAGGCATGAAATTAAGGTTTTATACCTAAGAATGAGTTCCTTATCCATCTGAAATACTGCCTGTGGGTCTCTCTTTTATCTGCAGCATGGCATTTTCTCTCCTTTCCTCTCGTGCAGTTGTTCAGATTCTGCTGCTCACAGTGGGTCTTACATTCATTCATTTTGGATGAATAAGAGTTTAGTTCTTGTCTAGTCTCAGTGAAATGGGCATTGATTTCTGTGTCTCCTCTCCTTATGGGTCCTTCCTTCCTTCCTTCCTTCCTTCCTTCCTTCCTTCCTTCCTTTCTTCCTTATTTTGAAGTAAGAGGAACTTTACTTGGGGATGGAGAGCTTCATTCATTTCACTTCCTTCACAATACAGTAAAACTGCATTTTCTATTTTTCTGAATTTCTATTATGCAGACGTGGAAAAAACTGTAGTTTTTTCTTGTTTTGTGTGAGCCCCAAATCCTATCCAGGATCTCTCCTAAGGAGATTATTCACCTTTTTTAAAAGGAAGATCTTAGGACTCTACTCTAGAGGCAAAACATTAATTTCAATGACTCTTTATTTAAACAGAGAGGTGGAAGATTTCAACTAGCCCCCAAACTGCTAAAGTATTCATTCTTCACTCGAAAAAACAAAAACAAAACTTTACTGGTTGTCTATGAGGGGTCAGGCTCTATAAGTATATGCCATCCTAATATAAACATAAAACTAAATGCAATAATCTCTGTGTTTATGGATTTTATATCCTAGTGAGGAGATGCAAACACTAGACTAGATAAATAAGATAAATACCTGGTATGTTGAGTGGTGATAAATAGTGAGAAATTAAATAGGGCAAACAGACAGGGAGAGTTGGGGGATAGTGTTAAAGTTATAGATAAAGTAGTTAAGAAAGGTCTTACAGAAAAGAAGACCTTTAAGGAAATACTTGAAGGGAGTGAGAGAAGGAACCCTATGGCTTCCTGATGGGAGAGCTTCCCAGGCAAGGGAAGAGCAGTTATTGCTCAGGCTCTGTGTGGGATTGCTGTGGCATGTTTAGTGAGGAAGCTGTGTGGCTGAAGTGAAGGGACTTAGGGAGAAAGTAGTAGGAAACAAGGTCACAGTGGTAGTGGAGGGTAAAATCATTACTGCCTGGAGGGCTACTGGGAGACCTTTCATTTTCATTCTGAGTCTGATGCAAAGCCATTGGAGGATTTTGAGCAGAGGAGAGATGCAATGTAAATAATTCAGATGAGATGATGATAGCAGCAGCAAAGAGGTGGCAACTGACTGCAATCTGTACATATTTGGCAGCTAGAGCTGGTAGGATTTACAGAGAGATCAGATGTGTAGTAGATGATGACTGTGGGTTATGAAGTTTCCAATAGCCCTGAAGACTGCACAGTGGTCTCTTTCTCTATTTGATGACATTGAATTCAGAATTCCATTAGGGCCCCACTGAAAACAGCTACTACCACCTTTGCAACAGTTTTCTCATGAGTGTTCATACACTTGTCTGGTTTCTCATTCAATCATATTTATGCTAACCCCTTTCTTGCTGAAATTCTTTAAAAATGTAAAGAACTGAGTTTCATAACTCTCTTTCTTGTTTTCCATATAGTTACATATATTTTTCCTCTAATTTTAAACTAAATTTTCTGTAATTCCACAAAGAATTACAGGGAGAGGAGATAAGCACATTGCTCAGTAAATCATATTTCCTTTTATTAAAGGAAAGAGAAGGAAAGAGAAGGAAAGAGAAGGGAAGGGAAGGGAAGGGAAGGGAAGGGAAGGGAAGGGAAGGGAAGGGAAGGGAAGGGAAGGGAAGGGAAGGGAAGGGAAGGGAAGGGAAGGGAAGGGAAGGGAAGGGAAGGGAAGGGAAGGGGAGGGGAGGGGAGGAGAGAAGAGAAGAGAAGAGAAGAGAAAAGAAAGAAAAGAAAAGAAAAGAAAAGAAAAGAAAAGAAAAGAAAAGAAAAGAAAAGAAAAGAAAATTCACTCCTGAAAACAAAGGGTAATAAGTCATTGTCTTAAGCATACGTTTTAGGACTTGGATTCATCTGCCAGTACAGAGGGAGACTGGCAATAGCAATATTTTAAATAAAAAAGTTGTTTATTTTTCTCTCATGTAAACAAAATCTAATAGCTTCCTAAGCTGGTATAATTAACCCATAAAAAGCAGGTTCAAAGCTCTTTTTCTGATTTGTGATTTGGGGTAAGGGACATTCATTGTAATGGTCATCTCATTGTTTAAAATAGATGCTGAAGCTCCGTAGATAAAGCCCACATTCCAAACACAAGACACAAGTAAAGGGAACAAGCATGGAGGGGCCTATGATAACTAACTGTCCCTCTTTTAAGAGCCCCCCTCAATTTAAATTGTTATTTTTATTAAATAATAATGGGATGACAGACATTAGTGAGTAACTATCAATCTACAGGCTCTACTCTTCATGCATTGACAGCAAATTCCTGCCACATATTTTTGCAAAAAAACATTTTAAATATTTATTGTTGAGCTCTGAAAGTGACATTAAGTATCAGCTCCATCCACAAAATGAAAAAAAAAAAAAAAGAATTATCTATTAAGATCTCCTGAAGCTTCTCACAAAATGTAATTGCCTGGAAATCAGACAAAATTGGCAAAGAAAATATATCCTAGTGATTAGCAATAAAAGCTCTGGCACCAGATGCTTGAATTTGAATCTAACCTGTACTACAGTTCAGTGAGATGGTGGTCAAGTTATTTAACCTCAATGTACTTCAGTTTCCTCATGTATCAAGTGGATATAGTACTGATACTATCTACCTCATATTATAAGGACTAAAAAATAAATTATGTAAAGTACTCAGAATGGTTCCTGGAACTCACAATCACTTAAGTGCCACATAGTTTTTATAGTTATTTAAATATATCTCTTTGCTTCTGATTCTCCATACAGTTGGAGGAAAATCAAAGAGTTCTTTTGAAATGCGTGCAGCCATAGCTGATGGGAAGCTGAATTGAAAACATGTTTACTTCTCCTCAAGGAAATGAAATAATTATTCAAATCCTAGATACAAACACTACACAAAAAATGAAAAATAAAACATACTTATCTCTGAACAGCAAAGACCCCTGATACTAAAGGCATGACATTTCCTATATAATTAGAGTTCAGAAGAACCCACCATACCTCTGTGCAGATCCTCCCCATGAGGCAAAGTTTGACATGAAAGGTATCATTTTAAAGTTGTCCTTTTCCTCCAGTAAAATTACTTAACATTCTTGCTCCTAGCTATGTAGTGAAGAAAGCATTTGTTTATTTAGATAAAATATTCTTCATCTCTATCAGAAAAAAATGGATACACTTGGAAATAGGTGAAGACATTTGATTTCCCCGAGGAGTTATTCATATGCATATATAAAATTGGTAATGTCTTGTTTGTTATATATTTTCCCCTTTTCTTATTTCTATTATGTTTTTATCTCCATGTTTTCACTCAGCTTTCTTTTTTTTACTCTTTCCCTCTCTCTCTTGTTCTCTCTCTCCCATTCTCATTCCCTCTCTCTATAATTATCAGGATTTAAAAATTTTACTTGAGCTTCTTGACAGATGCACTATTGGCATTTTAGGTCAGATAACTCTTTACTCTGCAGGTACCAGCAGCATCCCTGATATTCATTCACTAGATTCCAGGAGGATCCCTTTTGCCCAAACCGTGACAAATCAAAAATGACTTCAGAAATTATCAAATATCCCCTTTGGGGCAAAAATGATCCCCAGTTGAGAACAATTAATTTATATAAATTTCCATTTGTCTCCTTACATGTTTTCTGATTTATTTGGTTTTGTTCTTAATCAATTTGTGTTCCTTTCTGAACTTCAGTTCTAAGAGCTTTCCACACAAGGAGTGTGGTGTCTCAGGAAGAACACAGAGTTGGCTCTCAGGAGATCTAGATTTAAGGTTCTATACCGATATCCAGCAGTGTGACCTGGGACAAGATACACATCAAGTTTATTTTTGAATTTTTGCAGCCACAAAATGGAGAAGGGTGGACTCGATGATGTCAAAGGATTAAAAAACTTGAATGTTTACAGGCTGTTTAAAGGCACATGAAAGATTTCTAAGGAAATAATTCAATATCATAATATTTATTTTTTCTTTTTCTCTTATCTCTTCAATTTTACTCTTTTGTTAATTTCCTGTCCTTCTAGTTTAATATTTTATTTATGGCTTTGTTACGCTCTTTTTTCTTAAAAGAAACGTGGCTTAAACACTCTTTGTAGAGCTCTCCTTTCTCTTATTTTCAAGTTTATTATTCAAATACACAGTTTTCCAAATAAACTTACAAACCAGAAAAGTGAGCACTACTCAGAAAGCTTAATTTATTTTCTATAGCTTAGGGAGGAAATAATTGGTCATGTTGAGCTAAATTTTGGAATGAAAATGTAGGATCAATCTTTTGGTACATTATTATGCATTTTAAATAAAAGAAAATATAGTCACTGTTTTTGAAAACTTTGAAAACTCAAAAGGAATTCTACAAAACTGTTGTACAAAATTAAAAAATAACAGCACAATATTCAAAATTATCTATCAGACTTTTTAAAAAAAATATGCACTATGCTTAATATTAACTTCACCCAAAATATATATTGTGAACAAAATAATTAACTAATGATAGCAGTGCATTTATACAATTAAAAATGGAACCATATTCATATTGGCAAGTGAGGACTAGATTAGTTTACCTTGCTTTTGTTAAGAGTGCCTAATAAGCGATTTGAAGACCATAGGTCTAAAGTGTTTGTTAAAAAGATGATAAGGCAAGAAGCAGAACAAGTAAGTGATGTACAAGCATAGAATAGTAACCAATGTTAGCCACCAAAGTCACAAACAAAAAATGTTTGTTTTGTTTTGCTTTTTTTGTTCTATGCGTTTTTGTTTTGTTTTCTTTTTTGTTTGTTTTTGTTTTGTTTTGAACAGGAACATGACCTGCTTGGAGAAAGATTCGTTTGTCCAGGGAAAGTCTGGTTAATAAGTCCATTTATCTTGGTTGCAAAGGCATCAAATACCTTTGCTTTATATTATGGTGTTTTGTATGCTTGTCATGATTACTATTCAGCGTGCCCTTGAAAGCTTGTTCTTTGTATTTCCCTCCATATCTTAGGAAATAGAAGATATAAAGTCTTTGCCAGATGAGTGAATAGCCAAAGTGATCCCCAAATTCTGAGGATTCTAAATGAAATCAACTTCATGCTGAGATACTATAGGAGTCAGTCTGGCAAAATTTACTACCAACCCATTTTTTAAAGTATTTTTAATGTATTTTTAGTTATTTTTGAGAGAGAGTAAGGGACAGAGACAGAGAGACAGAGTATGAGCGGAGGAGGTGCAGAGAGAGATGGAGACACAGAATCTGAAGCAGGCTTCAGGCTCTGAGCTGTAAGCACAGAGCTTGATGCAGGGCTTGAACTCACAGACTGTGAGATCATGACCTGAAGTGAAGTTGGAGGCTTAACTGACTGAGCCACCCAATTGCCCCTGGTTCCAATCTTTTACATTGACCTTTTGCCTTATCTAAAAATAATAATAAGGATAAAAATAATAATTGCTTAGTCATGGAGATGTTATTCATCCAATGCCATAACATTAGAAACAATTAGGAAAACAAAAACTATCTCCTTAATCATAGAGGTATCTTACTGATTCAATGCTAGTATATATGTAAAATAACTAGAATAGTTGTCTATCAAAATGAATACTCAATTTATATGATTTCCCTATGGACTTCTAGAAACTACCTACCAATCTCTGCGAGTTAACCTAATTTATAAATGCTTTTATAAATTTTCTTTATTTAAGTATGAGAAGCATATAAAAGCAGAGTAAGGTTTAACTTATTTTCCAAAAACATTCAGTGGATGAAGAGAAAGAATATTATACCTGATTTTAGTATCACTCAAATTCTAGAATAGTGATTAAAACTCCAGGGAAATATTCTAAACTATAATCCCTGCTTTGGAGCAAAGAGGAGGTATCCACAGGAAAAGCAGGATTCACATCCATTTAAAGTGTCAAATTCCTTTAGGGCATCAAAAAACCTGACAGCTTATAATAGTGGCTCCAAAATGCAGGCCATGAAATCACTTAGTTACTAATGCATATATAGAAACAAAACAAAACAAAACAACATATGGTATATAAATGATAAAAGAACCTTACAATTTGGATAGGAAAATGTTCAACCCTTTGGATAAGCTGATATTTCATTTACTTGAGTTTAAAATTATGTAGAATCTCAGAGTGAGACAAATGAATCTATATTAATTTGTCAAATGTACTGTGCTCCTGAGTTATTTTCTCCTGAAACATATATACATCCATTTTGTCTGTCCCAGGCATACGAGGTAAGGTAGATTCTGTTTAAACAGAAGGAGGAGAAGAAAATGGAGGAGGAGGAGAAGAGGGCGAAAATTAAGATTCTATGATTTTCATAATTTAGTTTCCTTGTTTTCTTCCCTCAGCCAAAATCACTCTCTAGATACAGGCCTGTATAAATATGTCTCTTTTTAATTTTCTTTTTTCTTGAGGACCACTATTCTGTTAGCATAGTTTCTGATTTATAGAGAAACAGTTGGCTCTGACTTGCAATGTTACATAAGGAATTTGGAAGAGTTTACTTTGTTATTTGACAAATGATGTGCTAAGATTTCTCTACATGTGGTTATTTTTTTGCTCATTTGTGCCTTTTGTCTACCAATTTAACAAGAGTTGTTGATGACAGGAATCTCACTGTGTTAAGATTAGATAGAAATCTGAGAGCATAAAGAGATTTTGATACAAAGAACAAAGAAAAAAATAAACCCATTCATTTTTAAAATGCTAAGTAAGATATGTAGTAAGAAGCTTGTATACCTGCAAATAAAGCAAAGAAGCCTATTATACCACTATTTTTTTCTGAAATTACTGCATTATAACATTTGTCTTGGAGAACCGTTTTTCACTTTCTTTTTATAAAGTGAAATAAAGCAGTGTAGGTTATATAAATAAGAAAATAAATTATTCTGATTATAAACCCTGGAGTTTTTTTGACTGAGGTAAAAAATATCTGATCAATTTTGTATGGTAATTTTAGCTGATAAGCTCTCAGAGACAACACTGAATTTATTTCCTTGAAATGTAGCTTAGAGTTTGGTATGAAACAATTGGACCATTCTGGATAGCATTTCATGCATCTGATTGATTTTAAGTTTAATTTTGAAAGGAAATCAGATTCTAATCAGGAAGAAAAATTATAATAGAAGTGGTTAAATAGAGGTATTTTCAACTCTACTTTCAGACATTTTAACTCTATTACTCTATATTTTAAATAGTGATATAGTCTGAAATAAAAGAAGTTTGCTTTTCAGAAAATATTCCAGTTGACTGAAATTTGAAATTAGGAAAAGGTGATATCACTAAAATTTAGATTCTAAATATGTTTAAAATCCCACCTAATTATATTTGGTAAATATTTAAAGATTGAGTAATTTATTTAACATACTAACTTATTCACAAATATTTATCGAGCAAAAACTGTGTTCCAGATACTGTGCTCGGCAGAGAACAAAATAGACATACCACATGCCCTCATGAATTTATGACACAATAAACAAATAAATACACAATTTGGGGGGTTAAGAGCCTTAAAGATAAATGGAGAGGAATATGAGGCATGGGGAGTGATGGGGTGATGCTGTTGTTCCCCCCTCAGGATGATTTAGTAAAGATGATTACATTATAATAAATTGCTACTCAAGGAGAAACCTAATGAATGTGAGGTAATGAGCCATATAGATATCTGTGATAGAGCATTATAGGTAGAAGGAATAGCAAGGGCAAAGGCCCTATATGATGTATTTGAAAAATACTAAGGAAACCAGGTCTATTGAAACTCACTGAGGCAGAATTTTGTGGGAGAAGGTGTAGCAAAGATAGTCAGGAGCCATATACATGAGGCTGCAAAAGTTTTGTCTTTTATTCTGAGATATCAGAATGCTTTAGAACATTTGGGCAGTCATGCAACCGATCTGACCCCATTAGATAATCATATCTTTAACTGCATGGTAAAGAGTACCTGACAGGGAGCCTGGAATAGAAGAAAGAAGGCCAGTTGGGAAGGCTTTGCAAAAATGCAGCTGTGAAACAATGCTGGCATAATCTAGGATGAGAGTAAAAGTCCTGAAAAGTGGTTAGGAGTCTGACTGGATTTATTTGGAAGAGATTATAGAATTTGTTGATTTATGGGAGGAAGTTTGAGGGGAAAAATGAATTTTACGATGAATCCATAGTTGTTGTTGTTGTTGTTGTTTTTCTTAAGCAATAAGAACAGAAATGTCAATCACTGAAGTAGGAAAGATTAGGGAAGGAGCAGAGAAAAATGAAGTGGGAATTAGCTGTTATGTTTTGGCCATTTTAAGTTGGACATGCACAGCAGAAACAGAAACAGACTACACATTTGAATAGCTCACAACAGAAATCTCAGATAGAGGTGGTATCTAAAGGGATGATATTGGGGCGCCTGGGTGGCTTAGTCGGTTAAGCGTCCGACTTTCGCTTAGGTCATGAGCTCGCGGCTCGTGGGTTCGAGCCCCGCATAGGGCTCTGTGCTGACTGCCAGCTCAGAGCCTGGAGCCTGTTTCAGAGTCTGTGACTCCCTCTCTCTCTGACCCTCCCCTTCTCACGCTGTCTCTCGCTCTCTCTCCTAGAAATAAATAAAACATTTTAAAAATTTTAAAAAAATAAAGAGATGATATTTGAAACTCCAATCATCCTACCTATCATGATCCTGTCTTAATTTAACATTTTAATAGTTTGTATATCATGGAATTTTTTGGATTAATCTTGATTTCTGTTAAACGAACCATTAAAATAGTATTCATCTTTTTAAGGTTTCAGGCACCTCCATAAGTTATGTGCTTGAGATGAGTGTCTCATCAGCTACATCCTAGTCTCAGTCCTTCTTACTGATGCTCTTTGCTTTAGACTTCTACAAACCCCTGTATAATTCGTCCTTGTTCCTTGAACACTTTAGCACCCAATCTGTCACTCCCTCCAACATTAATCCTGCCATAAGTCTTAGAGATTTCACCTCATAATGATTTATTTCAGCTCATAAATGCTTTATTCAATACCATGGCATCTCAATGCCTTGATCTTCTCTCCTCCAATGATTCTGTCTTCTACCCTGCTCCAGCTGCACTTCTATTATCACATCCTAGTATGATATATGATTTGTCTCTATCTCATTCTTGTAGACTTTGTCATTTTTGATCAATGCAATCTTTCCAGAATCTCAGTATTAAGCATTACTCATATCTATGATCTCTATATTTTTAACACCTCTCTCTAGTACCTTAACTCCTCTGATTCTTTAACTCAATCAGTACTTAAAATATAATAATCTTTTCACCATCCCATGTCACTCTCATAGACCTATGTCCTCTTTATCCAGCATAAATTCCTCAAATTTGTTGTCATGTCTGTGTGAAGGAATCTTCATGACTTTCTCACTGTCTTCAGTCAGGTCTTTGCAGATGTAACCTATTCCACAAAACCTGTCCTTGCCACCCCAAATATAATTGCAGTACCTCCTTCAGCACACTTCCTACACTTTTCCTAACTTTAGTTTACCATAGAACTTATCTCTCTCTGACATCCTGTATGTTGTAGTTGTTGATAAAGTTTAAACTATCTCTTCTACATGCATGTAAACTCAAGTAGGGTCAGACTGTGCTTATTTGTAGAAAGCATGGTATAGAATATGTGATCAATGTACATTTTTTGAAATAATAAATGAGCAGGTAAATGGATGTGATACACTTGAGGAGAAAAGGAATCGAGTACAGCAGAAATGAAAGGACAGGAGGGAGCTGAGAAAGGAGAAGGGAAGAGATTACACAATAGATTCCTTTATTCTTTATGGGCCAGTCATAAAGATGAGAAGACACTGTCCAAGGAGATGAAGGAGGAGCAGTTAATACAATGAGAGAAGTAATTCTAGTAGCATTCTAGAAGCAAAGGAAAAGGCACATTTCAAAGAGAAACATTGGATCAGATACTGCTGATAGAACTGCCTGGCAAAACATGTGAAGATTAGGAAGGGAGAACATATAGGGAGTGATACAGAAAACATTTTTGAAGAGTCTTGCTGTAAAGAGAAACAGAGAAAATGGGTCAGCCAAAATGGATGAAGAATTCAGAGAATATTTAATTTTATTTAAATGTTAATTTATTAACATTGCTTAAACATGTGACTAAAGTCTTAACAATTTTAAAAGTGTTGTTTCCTAAACATTTAAGTCATTTCCAATAAATCCTCCCTCTTATCCACACAAGAAGGGTGCACTGACAATTAGCACTCTGATCTAAGATAAATTACGGGGGTATTTGGATGCTTCAGTCGGTTAAGCATTGGATTTCAGCTCAGGTCATGATCTCAGGGCTCGGATAGTGAATTTCAACCCCACGTTGGGATCTTTCCTGACAGCTCAGAGCCTGGAACCTGTTTCAGATTCTGTGTCTCCCTCTCTCTCTCTCCTCTTCCCCCACTCATGCTCTCTGTATATCCTGTTGATCTTTACAGTCTTAGTGTCTACTAGAATACAAAACTCAGATACATTTTTTAAATAATTTATTGAATTGCACTGATGTTTGTATTTGCAGAATCATGTGGATAACATATCAATATCTTCAGGCTCATCTTCAAAGAAGTAGAATATGAAGCAAAATAGCATGGGAAATGGTTCAAATGTAGGGACAGCAAAATGATTACAACTGTGATAGCTCTAATAGTAATGGTTGTCTGGGTCTCTGTATTGAGAAGGCACTGTGGCCACTTCTGATTTCTTTGACAAAAAATGTCATGTTAGAAAACTGGTGTCTACTGGAGCAGCAGAGTGCCATATTTGGTTAGAGTTTCATGGCAGTACTTTCAACTGGCTTTCCTCTAAACTCAAAAGTTTTAGCATGAGAATCCACATCTAGGATTCCAAAACATGTGTACAGAAGAGCAAACAAAGAGCTTTGGAAAGAATGAGAAATAAAGATATAAAATATAAAGAGCAGATGAACCCAAAAAGTAAAATCCACTCTAAAAAATATGGAAACAATTGCTTGTAATTTTTAACATCTAATACTATGACCTGTACATAAGCAATATTTCACATTTAATTATTCTCAGATCTAGAGAGACATAAAACAATTTAGGCTGATTGCCATAAGTATGACGACTGCATTCAGACTGTTGAAACTGAAGATTGTAGGCAATAATGCTAGAGTTTTAACAAATCTCAAAGAGGACATGTAGTTAAGTCAACACTGTATCAATCTCAAAAGTCAAAAAGTTCTCCAAGATGCTTATGGGGTTATTTTTTCAACCATTCAATGTGTTTGGTAGAACAAATTACAACAATGTCTTCAATGGACAGCTATTTTTTATCAATTGCACATACAGGTTAAGTCTTCCTAAACCTTTTTCCTGAATACAATAGAACATTGGGAATGAATATTAATATAATATAAATGACAATATTTGAGGATAGATTTTCAAATATTTATATTTTTAATGTTGGGAAACAGTCACAGGATTGAGGTATAGTTTACAAAATATATTCATATTTGGTGCAATGAGACAAATTCTAGTCTCAAGTTGACAGTTTGCATGAACTTTAATAAGTCTTGTGCCTGAAAGGACACAAGAAAGGATTTAAGGGGTCATATATTAATAGGTTAGTAAAAATCTTACTCATTCTGAAATTGTATTAAGTAGATAATTTTGTTTGTTTAGAAAATTTTATATTAAAGTTATATAAACCATTTACTTCTGAGCACTGATCAAAGTATATATTTTCAATGTCTTCCTGTATTATTTTCTTCTAGAATCAGTCTAAATGTCACTGAATAATTCATTAATTCTGGGCAGGACATTTGTTCAGAAACTTCCATCAAAATGAAAATGGATACAATCTCTCTTGATTCCACCAGAAAATTACAACTCTTTTCCTTCATAAATATCTACCAATCCCAGTAGATTTGAGACAACCCACTTTGTAAAGTAAAAATGGAAAATAAGTGCCATGCAAGGATTTATTTTTTTAGGGAAAATTTTTCCCTATGTTATTATTATACTTTATAATATTCTGATAAACACTATCATTATTACATGTAAATTACCATAAATTGAGCTTATCATATGCAGTGGCCTAAAGTACATCACTGCATATAATACTGTCAAGTAATCTATGTGGGTAGGTGCTATTACTACAAAGATTTCAGAGATGAAAATCATATAGTTGGTAGGTTGCAAACCTGGGGTTAAATATTGTTTTGTCTGACTTCAAAGCCTGAAGTCTTAGACATTATATCTTTTTTTAAAAAGATTTTAATGTTTATTTATTTTTGAAGGAGAGAGAGGCAGAGTGGGGGTGGGAAGGGAGACAGGGAGGGAGAGACAGAATCTGAAGCAGGCTCCAGGCTCTGAGCTGTCAGCACAGAGTCTGACACAGGGCTTGAACTCATGGACTGTGAGATCATGACCTGAGCCAAAGTTGGATGCTTAACTGACTGAGCCACCCAGGTGCCCCAGCAATCTTCTTTTAAGATTTTATTTTGAAGTAATTTTAGATACACAAAACACTTTCAAAGAGTAGAGTGCTCCCATATATCCTCCATCCAGCTGCTTCTAATGTTAACATCTTACATAACCATGATACAATTATCAAAACTAAGAAATTCGTATTTATATTTTCTATATATATTTTTGTATAATACTAACAACTAAATCAACTAACAACTAAATACTAACAACAAGAATACTAACAACTAAAGTGGTGAGTAAACTTTTTCTGGAAATGGCTACGTGGTCATTGTTTTAGGCTTGTAGGCCTACAATATGTTTTTTCCCCCAAGTAATAAATTTTATTCTTGTAGCTTGAAAGTAGCCTCTACATAAACACATAGTTGTCACCATATTTTTTATTTTTTTCATCATAGGTATATTCTTTAATCCCCATCTCCTATTTCACCCATCTCCCTAACCACCTCCCCTCTGGTAACCAACAGTTTGTTCTTTGTAGTTAAAAATCTGTTTCACATTGTTTATTTCTCTCTGTTTTTCTTTTTTTCCTCTTTGCTTATTTGTTTTGTTTCTTAAATTTCACATATGAATGAAATCATGTGCTATTTGTCTTTCTCTGACTTACTTTGCTTAGCATTATAGTCTCTAGCTCTATCTATGTTGTTGCAAATGGGTGTAGCCAAGAGACATGAACTATAGATTTTATTCAGATTTCCCCAGTTTTCCACCAATGTCTTTTTTTTTTTTCTTTGTTCTAGGATTTAATTCAGGATGCCTTGTTGTCTTTTGGAGGCCAGGTGTCCTTAGTTTCTTCCTGTCTATAACATTTTCCCTCTTCTTTTCATCTATTGCTTTAATACTTCTGAAGAATAATGGTCAGGAATTTTGAAAACAGTCCCTCAAGTTGGTTTGTTTCATGATTTCTCCTGATTACTGAGGAGTTATGGATTTGAGGGAAGAATATCACAAAGGTAATTTGCCAATCTCCCTGCAGTTTATTATAACTTCTTATAAAGAAAACTTAAGCCATCGGTTTTTAGAATTTATTAAATTTTAGCATTACTGATTTCCCTGTAAGCTCTAGAATTATATAGACTATTAAAAAGTCTGTGGATTCAGATGCAAGTATTACTATTTATGATTTATTGGCAACTCTTCTGAGTACTTAGTCTGGGAATATAGTGAATTATTAGAGTTGTAGTATACAACCATTGTCATTTGATATTCTCCATTTTCCATTTATCAAAACTTAACAAATCCACCAAAAATGTACTATGGAAGGATAACAGGTATTAAAAACCTTAGTTTAATTACAGGGCAATTGGTTTAAATAAGTTAGGAAAAAATAAGATATTTAAACAAAGTTTATGATTTAGCAAAAACATTTCTTTTATTAATTTTTTTTTTTGAGAGAAAGAGAGTGCATGCACGTATGTTCATGGAAGGGGGGGCTGAGGGAGAGAGAGGGAGGAAGAGAATCTTAAGCAGGCCCTACAGGGGGCTCAGTCTCATGAGTGAGTGATCGTGACCTGAGCCAAAATCTAGAGTCCCACGTTTAACCGACTGAGACATTCCGATGCCTCTGAAAAATATTTCTAATTAGGCTAAATTAAGTTCATATTTCCAATGAGTCAACCTAAAATTTCTTTTGTTCACCCAGCAAAATTATCTCTATCTTAATTAAATACATTAAAGTAGTAATTTATATTCTTACTAAGTCCTAAGATTGACTTTAAAAATATATTTCTTTAAAAATATTTTATTTAACAATATTAAACTCATTTTTTCATGCTAGGTACTTATTGAATGACAAGACATTCAAAAAATGTCCCTCATATGGACTTTGTAATAGAAGTATTTTTGATTTTTGAGAGACAGAGCATGAGCGGGGGAGGGGCAGAGAGAGAGGGAGACACAGAATCTGAAGCAGGCTGCAGGCTCTGTGCTGCTAGCTCAGAGCCTGAGTAGGGCTTGATCTCATGGACCGTGAGATCATGACCTGAGCCGAAGTCAGAGGCTTAACCCACGGAGCCACCAGGTGCCCTGTATTTTTTATTTTTCATACGCTGTTTTGAAATAAATTTGTCACCATCATAGTCTACAAAGGTAAAATACCATGTTTCTTCAAGTCAGTCACAAATTCATTTTGTGTACTGTGTGTACATGTACACACATACAACTTTTAACCTCTTCAATTTAAAAACTATTATAACTTGCACTTAAAATTTTCTTACCTGAAAATACTATTTGTTGTTTTTCATAAGTATCTTTTCATATTTTATTTTTTTAATGTTTATTTATTTGAAAGAGAGAGACAGAGCATAAGCAGGGGAGGGGCAGAAAGAGGGGGAGCAGAATCCTAAGTAGGCTCCAGGCTCTGAGCTGTTAGCACAGAGCCCAATGCAGGGCTTGAACCCATAAACACAAGATAATGAACTTAGCCAAAGTCAGAAGCTCAATTGACTGAGCTGCCCAGGCTCCCAAAGTTCTCATACTTTACAATTAGGTTCAGTACGTTTTCATTAAAGTCATCAGAAGTATAATGGTCTAAAATTTTCGCTGAGTATTTCAGATACATGCTGGCATATATTAGTTTGCTGATTAGATTTTGTTGACTGATATATGTTTGTTTTTTTCTGGACAGAGTTACTCGAAGTTCAAGAAGTCCACAATTAATCATTGTTCTTAACCATTTATCTGAATGATCTTTTGTATTCCTCAAGCAAATGGAATGACTATCTGCTCATTCTCATAAATTAAGAATTTTCTGAGTCGATTGCTCTTTCCTTTAACAAATAGTCCATTTTTCTCTACAAATCCAGTCAATTATACATCAGATATTTCTCATAAAAATGACCTCAATTACCACTCCTCATGGCCATATCTCAGTTCTGTACATCATCTTCTAGACCTTAACCAGTAATCCTGACAAGAGCTTCTTTTACCCATATACTACATTCTCCAGTCTGTTAGCATACTTTTTAAAAAGTTTTTTTAAACATTTTATTTATTGTTAAGAGAGAGTGAGAGACAGAGCATGAGTGGGTGAGGGGCAGAGCAAGAGAGGGACACAGAATCTGAAGCAGGCTCCTGGTTCTGAGGTGTCAGCACAGAGCCTGACGTGGGGCTTGAACTCACAAGTTGTGAGATCATGACCTGAGCTGAAGTCGGATGATTAACCAACTGAGCCCCCCCAGGTTCCCCTACAGTGTCAGCATACTTAGCTTTCTTAGTAATATATCTGATCATGTTACTCTCCACAG
Source organism: Hyaena hyaena (assembly GCF_003009895.1). Classification (NCBI taxonomy): domain Eukaryota; kingdom Metazoa; phylum Chordata; class Mammalia; order Carnivora; family Hyaenidae; genus Hyaena; species Hyaena hyaena. The sequence continues at coordinate 1,586,999 of NW_024080972.1, forward strand.
TACAAAATTATTGTATTCTTTACCGAAGATGAAAGATAAAGTCTGAACTTCTAGGCATGGCATAAAAACCTTTCCATGATGTGCTTGAAACCTCACTCTCTAGGATCTGAACCTATCATTATCCACCTCCACCTCTTCAACTTGTGCCAGGATAAATTTCAATTTCTTATGATATTCTTCTTGCCTTTGTAGGATAGTCCTCTCCTATATCTACACGATTGTTTAGATATATTGTTTTGTTATACATTTCCTAAAATTATGCTGTATGTGTTTTCAAGTATTTAATGCAATTTTATATATTTTATTTTTATTTACATATTTTAATTTTATATATTTTAATACATAATATTTAAGCATCTTGTCCATCTGTTAAATTACACATGTATGATAGTACTTTAATAATGTAAAGGCATGTGTGATTGATGTTAAGAAACAGGCAATATTGCTTCTATCATATGTGCCTCAGAAAATGGATTGAGAAGAAGATTTTTCTTTATAGCTGTTCAATATACCAAATACAGAAAGTTTTTAAAAGCTTTAAAACTTAATCTAAGATTGGGGCGCCTGGGTGGCTTAGTCGGTTAAGCGTCCGACTTTCTCTTGGTCATGATCTCGCGGTTCGGTTAGAGCCCCGCGTCGGGCTCTGTGCTGACTGCCAGCTCAGAGCCTGGAGCCTATTTCAGAGTCTGTGTCTCCCTCTCTCTATGACCCTCCCCTGCTCACGCTGTCTCTCTCTCTCTCTCTCTCTCTCCTAGAAATAAAAATATTAAAAAAAAAAAACAACGTAATCTAAGATCAATCTATTCTGTACTTTCTGTAAAAAACACTTTGGCAATGTTCAATTTCTTCCATAATGGTCTGGTTTGTTCATGTTCTCTATATTTTATATATGATATTGCTTTACAGATTTTTCATGAAAATCTGTCAATTTAATTAAAATTCCAAATTACTCTTATGTAACACCATAGGATTTTCTAATACATGTTGAAAAAGATTGCCTTATGTATTTTTTATTGTTTTTGTACTGATTTGAATGCATACTATATTAATTTTGTATTGTTTTTCTATTTTTGTGCATCAGAATATCACAAAGTTTGAAGCATGAAACCACACCTATCTATTAACTCATTTTCTGTAGATAAGAACACACACAGTACAATGCATGCTAAAAGTATCACAAGGCTGATATCATGACATAGGATAGACTGAATTTTTGAAGAGTCTAGGGGAAAATCCACTTTTAAGCACATTCTTGTTAGTGTAAAATTTCAGTTCCTTGCAGGTATTTGACTTAATTCCTTTTCCCCTTGATGACTGCAACCCAGTGTGCACTTTCAGTTTCTATAAGACACTTAGTACCTTTGTCACATGAACTGCTTCATCTCCAAGCCAACAATGGCACATTGAATCCTTCCCATGCTTTGAATTTGTGACTTCCTCCTCTGTGACCTATCATATAAAGCTTACTGCTCTTAAAGGACTCAAGTGATTAGGTCAGACCCACCTGGATAATCTTCCTATAGATCAACTATGGCATCTATTATAACTTAATCACAGGAATAAAATCCATCATATTCCTTGAGCTCTGTATTATACATAGGGCATGTACAAAAACAGGGTGGAAAATCTTGTATTCTAAGCCATCTTAGAATTTTGCTTACCATTGTATCCAGAAGTTATCTAAAACAAACATTTTCCCTCTTTCTCTCTCCCTTTCTTTCCTTCCTTCCTTTCCTCCAATGTTTTTTTCTCAAGTTTTATTTAAATTCCAGTTAGTTAATATACAGTGTAATATTAGCTTAAGATGTAGAATTTAGTGATTTATCACTTACATATATAACCCAGTGCTCATCAAAAGTGTCCTCCTTAATAGTTATCACCCATTTCTTACATATTCGGTAAATAGAATTCCAAGCTATCCATATAACCAAGTTGGATACTTTAGATTTGCCCAGTCCTTAAACCACACCTACTCCTACATACAAGCAAATTTTAGCAGATAAGGGAAATGAAATTCTTTTCCGCCAACATCTCTAGGGAATAATCTTGGCTTTGTATCTCTACTGACAGAGACTTAGTTCTGACCCTATCGTCTCTGGTCAGATTGCATCTACCTCTCGTACTTATGCCACTGGTTTCTCCTTATTTTAAACCATTTTTCCATCTGCCATTAAATTCACCTGGCTAAAAGCCAAATCTGATAGTTTTATCTCTGTAATTAAAAATACGTTTTAGTTCTCTTCTTTTTTAAGGTAAGCTTCAAATGTCTTGACATATCATTATAAATCTCCAAGGGCATCAGGGAGTGTGAAAGAACTGTCTGGATTATAGTGTGCATCTGATACATATTTGTTTACTGAATTATAGAAAAAAGTTAATTTAAAACATCAGTTTTTATTTCTTCAGCTTCAACTTCTGCCACTTTACCTGTCTCTATGTCCCAAGGGCACTAAACATCTTACCTTTTATGGAATACACAACCATTTCACACAGTTTGCTTGACACATGTTCTTAGCTATTCCTGTAAGAACTTTTCACACATTCTCTGTCTCCTCATTTTACAAGGTCCATCTCAAATGTTTCTTCCACTGTGAACTCTCCTATAATATTCCCAAATATTTTAGTTTCCTTTTCTTTCTATCATGTTAATGACCCTGTGAAGTTATAAGTGCTGCAATCCCATTAGGAATGAAATCCTATAATGTGATAATCTGTTTGGCACTTGATAAGATTACAATACATTTTTGAGGAATATGGTGGGCTGAAATACTACCTTTCCTAGAGCAAATCAGGAAAAAAAAATACATGTTAAAAGATAAATGCAATCTTGATTTATAACAAAATTAATTTGGACCCACAGAACAATTAAAAAATAGATGCTATCTATATAAAATAATACATTGAAATTGTAGGCCAGAATATGCATAGATGCAAACTACTGCAGATGAATGGGCTCAGAACTAGCGGTGAGTCACTCCAAGGAGTGGTGAGAACTGGAAGTGGGAGAGGAGCAGGGAGAATAAGTGGGCTTCTCAGCAGTGAATGTGTTTAAACCCCCACCCCAATGTCAGCTATTAGTAGTAGTGGAATCAAATTTCAGGCAAGAATAGTAAAGTTGAGATATACTAGGAACTGGTGAATGTCAAGAAGCACAAATGCTAGTGAACAAAAAATACTTTATCAAATTCCAGTGGAAAGAATTCATTTCTTATGAGAGTGTCAAATTTATTAATATGAATTGTCATTTACAGTCCCCAATTTTCTTATTTAAATGAAATCACATTCTTTTAAAAACCACCCATCTCTCAAAAGTTTTCTTCCTTCCATTTGTTTAAGATATTTAGGCTACATAAAACATTTTTAAATGAGCAAAAATAAACAAACTACCTCTATGGGACAAAAGAATTAGATATATCAGGCAAAATAATTATATATATATATATATATATATATTGACATGTTACACAATCTGGTAAACTAAAGAGAATGACTTCCCAAAAAATATACATGTTCTCATGCCCGAAACCTATGGATAGTACCTTTTATGAAAAACAAGACCTTGCATATATGATTAAATTAAATATTTTGTGATGAGATTATTCTGGATTTTCTGGTTGGGCCCTGAATGTAATCACATATATCCTTATGAGATACAGAGGGAGATGTAATTCACACAGAGAAAATTATATGAGGATGGAGCAGACAGAGATTTTAATATGCTGTCCTTGATGATTAGAGTGATGTGGCCCAAATCCAAGGAAAACTGGCAGCTACCAGAATTTGGAAGAGGTACAGCTGGATTCTCACCTAGACACTTTAAGGAGAATGTGTTCCTACTAACATCTTAGTTCCACTCCAATGATAATGACTTGTGGATGCCTGGCCTTCAGAGCTGTGAATGGATTAATTTACGTTGTTTGGAGATACCAAATCTGTGATCATTTGTTACAGCACCTATAGGAAACTAATACAGAATGATGAAGTAGAAAAATCATGTAAATCGGGAGAAAATAGTTTAATACATTTGAAAGTATATTCACAGGATTGGTAGTGATACTAAAGAAATTTTTAATTTTATATACAATCTAGCCTAAACACAACTAAGAAACTGTTTTAAAAACAATTCAGGATACTCCCATGCTTCAAGGTGCTGTGTTTTTTTTTTCTTTATTTTTGAGAGAGAGACAGGGAGACAGTGTGATCAAGGGAGGAACAGAGAGAGAGGGAAACATAGAATCCAAAGCAGGCTTCAGGCTCTGAGCTGTCAGCACAGAGCCCAACATGGGGCTTGAACTCATGAACCACAAATTCATGACCTGAGCTGAAGTCGGACGCTCAACCAACTGAGCCATCCAGGTGCCCACCATGCTTCAAGTCTTCAAATGGCACTTGACTTAAACCAAAAGTCCTTTCCGTGACTGGCAAAGCCTTTAACAGGACACATCTTGCTTACTCATCCAATCTCCTCTCCCTTACTTGTGTCTTTTATTCCTCCACCAGGTTGTGTTTCAACCCTGTTAGTCTCCATAGTCTCCACTTTGTTCTTGTACACACCAAGGTCTTTTTGGTCCTGATGCCTTTGTGTGTCTTGTTCCCTCTACCTGGCAAGCATTCCTTCTGATCCTTTCATGGTCGTTTACTTCTAGCATTTAGGTTAGAGAAATGAGTTCTTCCTTAACTATCCAATCTATCCCATTGGAATAAAGTTTATATCTTCTTTAATTTTTGTTATATCACCATCTAAAATTATTTTCATTTATTAACTAGTTCATTTTTTCTGCATAAACAAGCATTTTTGGCTTATTGAAAGCTGCGTGACATTTAGAGTTATGTCTGACATGTGTTAAGCATTAAAATATTGTTTAAATAAGTGACTATCTCTAGACAGGCTAGCACAATCTCTCCTCTAGCTTCTTAATTATTCTTACATACTGTATTTAGATCATTTTGACTATGCATTGGGAAAGGAAGCCAGTCCTTCCCTCTTAATACAATACCTATTTATTTTCTTTTAAGGTACCATAAAATATCACCCATGTTCATTTTCCTACAGGGTCCTACCAATCCAATTTAAATCACTGTAGTTGAGAATGTAAAGACATTTTTACATTCTTACTGTCAATTTCTCAAATTTATTTCTCTTTTCACTAAGAGTACCTTGTTTGGCTTAGTAAGATAAGTTATTGGGAAAAAACAAATTCAAAATGGACAGATTTTAAAGAAAAACCTTGAATCTAGATTCTTAGGTCTTTGCCACAAATTCAAGACTTTTTCTCCAAGACTTCTCCTGGAGAGGAGACTTTCTATTCTTCAATGTAGTGACTTGTTCAACTATTTGTTAAGTGCCAACTACATATCAGTTCCCATTCTAGGATCTTAACAAATAGAAGGCATAAAACAAAGTCCCTGCCCTCACAGAGCTTACATTCCAGTGGGTGAAGACAGTCAATTAGCAAATAAACAAGTTAAGTATGTATTACATAAAATGGATATGAGTGGAATAGAGAAGGAGAAGAACTAAGTGACAAGGGAGATAGTAAGTTCAATAATTCTGAATATGATACTTAATATTAGATGCTGAAAGAAATACTCATCCTCATGTGGGCAGAATCCTGGAGGAAGGAAGGATGTAATCCATTCTTATATATGAATGAAGAACACTGTCGGTAGAGAAAATACTGTAAAATCCCTGAGGGATGCGAGACAATGTCTCCTATGTTCCAGAAATAGCAAGAAGGTCAATATGGTAGAGCAATGTAGTAAAGGAGAAGTGGTAGCAGATGAAGTCAGAAGGTTCAAAAGTGGAGGAGGCTGGTTATAAAGGACATACTAGACCAATCTAAGGACTTAAATCTTAAATCTGAATAAAATGGTAAGCTAAGGGAGGGTTTCAACAGAGCAGTAACATGATCTGACAAAGAGTCACCTTGGGTATCGTGTTGAGAATATATTTCCCATCATTTCAACTAAGAAAAAATTAAGTATTGTATTTTCTTAAATTTCATCCACAGCATAGTTTCAAGTAGGTAGACAAATATTTGATGGCTGAAGGGGAGACTTTTTTTCTTGATAAAGCAGATAAGTGGTGGTACCTAATTCCTAAGCTGAAACACATATTCAAGAGTTTTTGATTTGCTAAAGGAAACAGTTTCATATGCTTAGCCGGGTTACTATTAAATAATGCTAAACAATAAAAACAGAAAGATAATTTTACGTATATATCTTTTGCTGATTTAACTTAATTCCTAAGTGGACTGATAATTGTTCCTTTGGACAATTTGGAGGGTAACAATGGTTACCCTCCAAATCCATCTATTAGTGCCTGTGTAACTATGTTGAGTTATATATTTGACTCTGTTGGTATTTTTTTTCTGAACTTAAGTAATTGCTCTTATTTTGCTTACTCTTTGGACCTGTGATGGTTAAGTTTCTAGGTTTTAGTGAGAAACATAATAATTTAAGTTTGGAATGCAATTTGCAACTGGTAAAACTTGACATAAAGATAATGTATCCCTCACAAAAAAAGATGAAATAAACAGAAATCACTTTATGAAAACTTCTATTTCTAGGTTTTGTTTAGTTTACCTTGAACTTTTAGAAATCTGACTTCATAAGCACTTATAAAATATGGAAAATAGACCTTCCTCTCATATTTCAATGCTTAGAAGAAAAATTAATGTTTAAACTAAATTTTAATTATTGGGCAAATATTGCTAAAATAATTTAGGGAATATCAACATCATGATCATGCAACTGGAACTTTTAAAATAAAATGGTATATGAGGACATTTTTCAACAAACATTTAAAGTTGTATTCATATGTTTTTCTCTTTAATCAATTTTTATTTTATCATGATTAAAATCTATTGTGGAATAAATAATGAAGAACAGTGACACATTAGCATAAAATAAATAGTATGGACAGAATTATAGAAGAGAATTGTAGCCTCGCTTCAACTTAGTGAGAGAATGTCCTCCAAAATTATATGTTCCCTCAAAGGAGCTTGGTTAAAGGTGGTTTATGCTCTTAAATTGCCAACCGTACTTGAAAGAATAATTTACAGAGGGGAATTTTACTCTCACTGAATTAAAATGGCATAGCATGAAGTGATATTGCTGCATACAGGAAGGACAAAGAGATTCCACAATATTAACTATGGGTTAGCAATATATAATCCTAAAATACAGTATTCTGGGTCACGCATGTCAACAAAATGACTATTAATGGCAAAATGACGCTGGGATTTTTTTTATTGCTACTAATCTAAGCTTTATTTTTATTTTTTTAATAAAATTAATTAAGTTCCCTGACAAAACGTTTCATGAGGCGTGCACCCAAACTAATTAAGCCTGTTTTCTTAGGGATTTATGACTCATGGTTGATTAACTTTGTAACTGAATTACATACTAATCTTCTAGCTTTATAACTCCTGATATTTTTGGCTTTACAATATTCCTTTTACCAGATTATATCTTTAGGAATGTGTTCACAGAAACTATTGTTACTCGAGAGTACAGATTTAAAATAACCTCATTGTTGCAACAATGCTCAAAATTATAGCAATAGAAATGCTTCATGTGTAAGAGAAGCCCTATTAGGCCAATGCTACCATACATCCTGGCCATAACCATCATCAGACTTTCAGCCATCCAAAGGCAGGTAATATAGGTGCATATAATCAAGTCATAGAGGAATAACTGCAGTCAAATGAATGTGTAAGTAGTAATACAAACCTTTCTGGGCCTGATATCATGGTTTTAAAATAGTTGTGATAATTGAGAGGGCCAAAATACCTAGAGTTTCAGCTATTGATAATATAAATATTTTATACAATAAAGCTGTTACCCAAAGCCAAGAATTTAATAACAAAATGCCCTGTTTTAAAAAGCATACGATCAGGTTTTTCCTTACTATTTAAATTATAAAAATATACTAAATCTAAAATTATCTCAAATATTATGTTTTAAATTTTGCTCTACATGTTAGTTCATTCTAGTAGTTCTCTGATTATTAAAATTTGAACGTGTCCTCTCCTATGGAATGTCAACACTTTCTTACTTGGACTATCAATTATCAACTGTATAGACATTACGTAGATTGTAGTAAATAGTTCTCATATGTATACCATTTATTTTAGTGTAGCTCATTAATTAAGCTCTTAATTAAAGCCTAACTCTGTTGTCTGAGCCTGTTCTCTCTTTGTTTTCACCACTGAAGAGTCCATACATTTTCATTTCCACATTTCACTATTAACTCCTACTCCCAGGCCCCATCTAAAATATTACTCTCATTCCTACCTCAGTGAAAGAAAAATAAGGCCTAATCTATCTATCTGCACACAGTAGGTCCAAGGAAAACTTATAAAACCTTGACCTGTCAATTAATCTTCTTGATTCAGCTTAAAGATCTCTAGCTATGTGCTTTTCAATCTTTTGTGAGACAGAGGAAAAAAACAAAAACAAAAACATTAGCTGTCTGGAAAGCACATACCTTTCAGTCTTTCTAATCTCCTTTTAAATAAATGAGACAAACTCAAATTGAAAAAAAAAAAATTGCAAAAGGTGAAATTGCTTTCACTCTTTCTTATTGTAAGTTAAAGATTTGATCTGTGTACCAGTTAAGAAACACAGCTGGGTGGATGAGCTTACTTCCAGTTAAGGGTAAAGTACTGAAGACTCCTGCTATTTTAATGTCTTGATCAATGAAGAAGAGTGTGTCTATCAGGAAACCTAACTTTGCCACCACCAACAGTCATGTAGCATAAACACTTATTCATGAAGCAAAAGGCCACATGAACACACACACACACACACACACACACACACACACAGAGCCAATCAGAATTATTAGCTGTGCCACTAAATATTTGTTTTTTATTATGGTAAAATATACATAAGATTTACCATATTAAGAATTTTTAAGTCTAATCATTTGCTTTGATAGGCTTTCATATGAAAGGTTCTAAACCATAAAATATGGCTTCACAAAAGTTCCTTTTCCTACCTTGAGACATATTTGCCATCTCAAAGTAACAGATGAGATCTAACAAGGTATGAAGTATGGTTTAGACAAGGAAGCTACTCAGATTTGGGCTTTATACTGCTCAGATTTGTTATTTATACTTCATTATTCATTTAAACTGAGAGCCGACATGACATACTTTTGTTCCTCAACCAACTGTATTCTATAAGTCTAAAACTCTATATGTATTTATAATAAGCAGTCAATACAGACCAGATATATCCTGACAAAACATTCTTAGATAGTGACTTCCTTGATTAGCTCTGTGCTAGTAAATGGCAATGCAGTGTTGGTGAGGAGGTCTAGTCAAAAATCAAAAGTCCCTATCATCTCCCTGAGGAATGCATAGCAAGTTATAGAATTATTGCCGATTCTTCTCTTCCCATCGTATCATGTGGAAGTACATATTGGCATCAGGTAACTGAGTTCAAATCCAATTCCACTCTTATTAGCTATATGACTTTGGACATGTTGCATAATTTCTGAAAGTCTCAGTGCCTAATTTTTGAAGTGAGATTAATATTTAGCTCATAAAGCTACAGATGGTTAAATGAGGTAATCTCAGTCGGCTGGGAAGATGGTAGCATAGGAGGAACGTATGTTTTCCTGGTCCCAATTATACAACTAGAAAACATTCACATCAGTGGAAAATAAACCAGAAAATGGCTGAAAAACTGGCATAATAAACTCTATTAATAATGACAGAGAAGAGGCCAGATTGAAGAAGGTAGGAAGGCTGAAGATGTGGTCTGGGAGCAAAATAGACCATGCTGTTCATTTCCTGAGGTAGCCAGTGGTTAAAGAAGGGCAGAAAACAGACTTTTCACACCAAGGAGCACACAAATGGAGAGGATGAATGCCCATAATATTTGTCTTTGAAAGCAAGAGGGGCCAAATTTCGTTAGTCCTTACAACCAGCAAAAATTAAAGCTTAGATTTTTAAAAATTGGCAGGCTCTGCTCTGGGAAAGTCCAGAGGGCATCAGGAAGCAGAATCTCCACCTTTAAAGAGACAGTATGACAAACAGCCCAAGCAGATACATTGTAGAACCAGCAGCTGGAAAAACACTGGGAGCAGACAGGAGGGAGAATAATATGCTCATCTGAGAGCATGGCCTGGAGAGACAGGGATCATGATGCGATTCCTCCAATTAAAAGTTGCTGGCAGGCATCACTTCCTTCCCTGTCTTCGACCCTCCCCCCAGCATAAACAACTGCCATATGTGGGAACCAGATTAGCATTGACACTTGCTACCTAACTTGCCTGCACCAAGTCCCACACCCTGTACTTCAGTAATTAGGCCCTCCCCAGTCTTGCTCACCTGAGTCCCAGCACTGCAGGCCCCTCGCCCGGAAGTCTGGCACATGGGGCACCTGGGTAGCTCAGTTGGCTGAGCATCTGACTTTGGCTCAGGTCATGATCTCACAGTTCACAAGTGCAAGCCCTGCATCATGCTCTGTGCTAACAGCTGTGAGCCTGGAGCCTGCTTCACCTTCTGTCTCCCTCTCTCTCTGCCCTTTCCCCACTTGTGCTCTGCCTCTCTCTCAAAAACAAATAAACATTAAAAAAGGAGAGAGATAATTTGGCATAAACTCTGCCAACACTACATCTCCCAACCCTCTCCTGATGGCAGCAGAGGCAGATCTCATTTCACAAGCAGATCACTGCACATCTTGATAAAATGAACTCCACCCTTGTTGGGGACCAAACACTCCTCACAATAGGCAAAGAGAGAGTCTACAGACAACTGGACTGATGGGAAAAGACGCCAAGACTTAATAGCAAAGCACATGCAACACACATAGGAGACACTCTCTGAAGCTCGGACCTCTTCTTCATAAAACTATTATTATTAGGAGCAAGAGAAGTATCTGAGTTTCCTAACACACGGAAACAGAAACAGAAAGTCAGTTTCAAGTTCATGGGTTGGAAGAACAAATATTGTTCTGCCCAAAGTAATCTACAAATTTAATACAATCCCTATCAAAATACCAAGAATATATTTCACAGAACTAGAACAAACAATCCTAAAATTTATATGAAACTGCAAAAACCTTAGTTAGCCAAAGCAATCTTGAAAAAGAAAAACAAAACTGGAGATACCACAATCCCAATTTTCAAGTTATATTCACAAAGTGGTAGATTTAAAACAGTATGATACTTGTAGTAGTAAAACAATATGGTACCGGCATAGAAATAGACATATGAGTCAATAGAACAGAATGGAAAACCAAGAAATAAACCCACAATTATATGGTCAATCTTTGACAAAGGAGGAATGAATATACAATGGGGGAAAAGACAGTCTCTTCAATAAATTTGTTGGGAAAACTTCACAGTCACATACAAAAGTGAAACTGGACTACTTTCTTCACCATATACAAAAATAGAATGGATTAAAGACTTAAGTGGGAGACTTCAAACCATAAAAATCCTTAAAGAGTGCACAGGTACTTATCTCTCTTACATCGGCCATAGCAACATTTTTCTAGATATATCTCCTGAGGCAAGGGAAATAAAAGCAAAAATAAACTATAGTATTACATTAAAACAAAAAGTTTCTGCACAGCAAAGGAAAAATATCAACAAAACTAAAAGACAACCTGTGGAATGGGAGGAGATATTTGCAAATGACATATCTGATAAAGGGTAAGTGTCCAAACTATATAAAGAGCTGATACAACTCAATACGCAAAAAACAAATAATCCAATTAAAAAGTAAGCAGAAAACAAAAAGAGACATTTCTCAAAAAAAGACATGAAGATGGCCAACAGACACATGAAAAGATGCTCAACATCACTCATCATCAGGGAAATCCAAATCAAACCGCAATGAAATATCACCTCACACTTGTTAGAATGGATACAATCAAAAGTAGATGAAACAAAAAATGTTGGCAAGGATATGGAGAAAAAGGAACACTTGAACACTGGTGGCAGGAATGCAAACTGGAACAGCCATTGTGGAAAACAGTAAGGCGGTTCCTTAGGTTTTAAAAGTAGAACTACTCTACAATCCAGGAATCTCATTACCAGGTATTTACTCAAAAAATACAAAAACACACATAAACAAACACATAAATATAAAAACACATTCAAAGGAATACACTCATCCCAATGTTTATTGTAGTATTATTTACAATAGCCAAACTAAGGAAGCAGTCCTAGTGTCTACCCATAGATGAGCAGATAAACAAATAAAGAAGATATAGGGTGTGTGTGTGTGTGTGTGTGTGTACATATAATTCATATAATAATGTATATAAAATAGAACAGAAAAATACATAAAGCTGAGGGAAATAAGTCAGTCAGTCAGACAAATACCATACCATCTCACATGTGGAACTTACAAAACAAAACAGGGGTGCCTGGGTGGGTCAGTTGGTTAAGTGTTCAACTCTGGATTTCAACTCAGGTCATGATCTCATGGTTCTTGAGATCAAGCTCCATATTGGGTTCTGTGGTGACAGTGCAGGGCCTGCTTGGGATTCTCTTTCTTCCTCACAAAATAAATAAAGAAACATTTTTTAAAAAGAAACAAAATGAATGAGCAAGGGAAAAAAAGATAGACACACACACACACAAAGCATCTCTTAACTAGAGATAACAAATGGTACTCTGATGGTTACCAAAGGGGAAAGGGGAGGGGGTGAAATATGGGATGGAGATTAAAGATTACACTTATAATGATAAAATAAATAAAAATAAAATAAAAATGACTTAAAAATAATTGAGCTAATCTCATAAGATCCCTTAATATAGTGCTTTCAATGGAAAGATGAAACACACAGGTACCAATGTGTAAGATATAAATTTGGAGAATATTTCATCAGACACTCACACATGAACAAAATTTTATAGATACAACACAAGGTGAACCTGCCTGTTTTTTTCACAGATGTATCCACATCTGCTAAAATAGTGACTCACACATCATTAAGTATTCATTGAAATGTTCTTGCCTATATGAAAGGGAATAAATGAATGAATAAATATATCTATTTTGGGGACTAAGTTACATCCCTTTTCCTTGGTTGCTTTGAAAGAATATCTATATTCAAGTTAAAAATCTATCAAGTCCATACTACATACATATATATACTGTATATATGTATACATTATATATATACTACATATATATAACATTTAAATTTACATAATATTATAGCATTTTGCTACTTGTATTTTTTACTCAATATTATGTTTTTTTAATCTGTTTTGATACATGAATTCTATGTGTTTTACACAGATAATATTCCATTATATGAAAAAGCTGGATTTTCTGTATTCTTCTGGAGACAGATAGTGAGATTATATCTAAAGTTTCTCTATTATAGGAAATAGTATACTGAACACCCTTGTGTATATATCTTTGTGCATATGTTAAAATGATTCTCTATAGAATATACCATAAAACTGAAACTGTTGGATAATAAAGGATCTTTGTTCTCAGTTTTACTAGGTAATACTGAAATGGTTTTCTAAGTTGTTATGAAAGTTTCTTTCCACAAGTAACATGTGTGAGTTTCCTCATATCACTACATACTGACCACTACTTTGCAAGACTTTTTAAATTTTATAGCAATCTGACAGCTGTATATTAGTTTGTTATGATTTCAAATCTACTTGTTGATGACTTATAAGTAAAGGTTTTTTTTTTTTTTTCCTAGGAGAGAGAGAGAGCGTGAGCAGGGGAGGATCAGAGAGAGAAAGAGTCACAGACTGAAACAGGCTCCAGGCTCTGAGCTGACAGTCAGCACAGAGCCCGACGCGGGGCTCGAACCCACGAACCGCGAGATCATGACCTAAGCGAAAGTCGGACGCTTATCCGACTAAGCCACCCAGGCGCCCCTAAGTAAAGTTGTTTTGAATCTAAGAGTGAGTTTGTTTATACTGAGTAAGCTGTGTCAGACTGTTGCTATCAACATCTGTTGTCAATAGGCACTGGGTAGCTTAACTGTTGATGTGGCACTGCTGGGGACTTATTGAGGAGAACATAAAGAGTGACCATTATGTAAGGGACATTTAAGCTTTAAATAGTGACGGCTTACCAAGTGTGTCTGGTCTGAGCAAGGCTATTCTTGGTGATCTAAACAGGTCTCTAAAGATCTTGAAACAGTTTCTCTTGTCATGGCCTGGCTACTTGTGGTCAGCAGTGGTATTAAATCACGCAGCAGACTCAGGAAGAGTAGGGACATCCATTCCTGCCTTGGTGAGGTTGGTCCTTATGGGCAGTGATATAAACCAGGTAATAGTCTCTTGAGTAATAACTTTTAGAGCAGCCTACCTTTCCTATCAACACTGGTGTCATTACCCACTAGCTGTGTGCTCCCAGCATGGAGGGACTCAACAGAGCAGCTGAAGCCTAGCTTTTAGTTGTAAGCACCAATACTACCAAGAACTGACTGATAGAAAAGTACACCTCAGCTAAATGTGGACTTTATTTCCTTCATCTCTCCTTTTCCTGGAACAATAGTGTAATTAATCTCTCATTGGTGTAGAGTATGATATTTCTTCATTGGCTTATTAAGAAATATTACCCTGTATGCTATTGGCTTGTAAAATATTGCTTTTATAAATGACAATTACAACAGTAAATCTGTGCTAAATAAATTATTGGCAAAGACAAATCTCAGTCTCTGAGCATAATTTGCTTCAAACAAAAACAATTGGCATAGTTGGCGGCCTGACCCAAACTATAGTAATTAAAAGTGGTCAGTGTTTCATTTTGAAATACAGATTGGTAAACTATGCTAAACCTATAATTGACCACAAGCTGGTAAAAACCATTACTGGACTGACAGACTTTAAACTTAATACACTATTTACCATTTATGGCATCTTACTGAAACTATAAATAGTCAATGGATAAAATTAATATAGATTTTATAGTTTGGATGTTGACATTGGTCACAATATTTATCTTATGCTGCTTAATTGTAATATTACAAATGATTTGGAATACTTTATTAACCAACTGTATAATAAAAAATGCTTTGAACACTGTTGTGAAAGGCAGGAGGACAACAGCAAATACACCTTGTTCATTAACACAATCAAAATTATTCAAGAGGTGAATTAGGATCCCTAAAAACCTAGAAAGAATTAGTCTGGACAAAACTTAAAGTTATTGGAACTTCAGATGTTGGCTTGATCATCCAAACCAGTGAGTTATATTCTATAGTAAAAAAAAAAAAAGCAAATATTCCAGCACTCTTATTAGAAGCACTTAGCAACACAGATGCAGACAGACATTAAAAAAAAAAAAAAAAGGCTATAGCCCGAAAAGGAATCTCCAGAATAGGAAGAAACCCAGAACCTTTTGCTCCTAAGAGCACCAATCCACAGCCCAAGGACAATTATGATTATTATAACCCTTTATTTTAGTAATTTTAACCTACTAGAAACTAGGCCCATGAGAATAGATAAAACTACAACATATGATAATATGAAACCAGTCAGATTTACTGAATAGAGATCCTATACTAGACAAGAAATGACAAAAATTAGAATGGAATTCCAACAAACTGATGTGGACACAGAAATCTAATGGCTACTAGATTTACAGTCCAAAAGAGGGCCTGATCCTCATAGGAGCAGATTGTGTAATTTGGATGTATTGCCACTGACACTAAATTTAATCAACACTTTAGAGTATTTGGAGAAAATTATACTAATATACAAAGATCTTTGGCAGGATAGCAGCAGTCTAGAGATTAAGATGGCCTATAACTAATATATTATGCCTTACAACATCTGCATGGAAAACAGCAGGGGAAGCTACTAATATAGTAATGAAATTAGGACCATTGACTATGATTTATGATAGAGTACAGACACCCCTCATTGCTCATGCAGAAGCAACAGAACAAATTAAAAGTTTATCCTAAAATCTGTGTCCCTAAAGGACATAGCAGCATATTTATGATATATGCAGGTGCCAGCAACACAGGAGAATTGTTTGACTTGATCAGAACAGTTGAAGAACTGAGTCAAGGTGAAAGCTCTAGCTTTAACACAAATATATAGAGAGAAAACAGGCCTATACCTAATGTGAATAGGCCTAATAGAACCAAACCCAAAAGGCCTTTTGGGCCTAGGCCACCTAAATCATTTAGACTACTACCTTTCAACTGAAATTATAAAAATAGAAACTCAACTAGAAACACAGAAACTACTTACAGTGGCAGAGAAACAGAAAGAATAAAAATTTTAGAAGAAATATACCTACAGAAAATAGACCCTCTCATCCATAACCCATTCAGAAAACCAAGTCCCATTAATAGATAAGCCATCGACAAACAGAGGAAAGACAGTCCAATGAACTTCCTCTAGGGACTCAGGGGACTCTACTGTCTGGCCCAAGCCAGAGATAATCGTCCTTATGTTATAGTAGCCATTTCAGTTAAAAAAAAAACAAAAAAACTTTTGTAAATAATAAGACTTTAAATACTATTATGATATTGGACACAGGATCCCAAGTAGCAATGATTCAAGGACAACCCAATAAAATAGGAAAATCAGAAAACAAGATGGGATTAATTGAAGGATTAGGAGTAAAATTAACCCCGGGAACTTGAGTGTCGGGATTCCTAACAATTAATGATAGACCACCAGTAAAAGCAAAGCTCCTTTTGGGACTCATTTAGAAAATACCCTGGGAATGAAAGTAATAAGACAACATGTGAACAATAAAAACATAAACATGCCAATAATAACATAACTATAGTAAGATGGGCTGAAATTAAACTATCCAACTCATCTAAAATAATAATTATATTCCAATAAGTAATCTTAAGGAAAACATAATCAAATTGAGGGAAAAACTCACAAAGTCAAAAAAAAAATTATTGTGCTTACTACTTCAACATATCATATCCTTATCTGGACTGTTAAACAGTCAGATGCATCAGACAGATTTACAGCAGATTATAGGAATTTAAACAAATATTTTCCTAAGTTTAAGGGGGTACTCTCAGATACAGACACTATAATAAACAGTGTCACCACTGGATCTGGAACTTATTATACAGTGATAAACTTATCTGACACATTCTTTAATATATCCTACCAATTGATGAGAAAAGCCAGCCCATGACTGCGTTCACATGGGAAGGTAGACAGTATCAGTTTACAAGGTTACCACAAGACCACAGTCTACTAATACCTTCAAACTTCTAAAAGAAGATATACCAAATCTTTCAGGAAAACACAACACACACACACAAACCATCATTTCCCATGTTGATGATATCCTTATTTATGGTAATAACTTGGAAGAACAGAATAAAGTCAAAATAGAATTAATTGAATTCCTTACACTCAGAGACTGGACAATAAATCCAGGTAAGATTTAAAGACCTCAAACTACAGGGGCACCTGTATGTCTCAGTAGGTTAAACATCCAACTTCATCTTGGGTCACGATCTTGCAGTTCATGGGTTTGAGCCTGGCATCAGGCTCTGTGTTGACAGCTCAGAGCCTGGAGCCTGCTTTGGATTTGGTGTCTCCCTCTCTCTCTACCTCTCTCCTTCTCATTCTCTCTCTCTCTCTCTGTCTCTCAAAAATAAATAAACATTAAAAAAAAGCCCAAAAGTCTCAAACTATAACAAATTTCTAGGTATAATTTGGTCCTCTGAAGGTATACTAACTCTTACCACAAAATAAGTTCAGAAACTGACAGGACTGTTTGGATATTAGAAAAAGCACACACCATATATGGATATAATATTAAGACACATCTATGAAATAATGAGGAAGAGTAGGAACTGAGTTGGACAGATATTCAAGAGGCAGTATTTAGTTATTTGTAGAATGTTATCTGAACTGGGAAATACAAATCAAAACCACACTGAGATAACACCTCACGCCAGTCAGAGTGGCTAAAATGAGCAAATCAGAGAACTCTAGATGCTGGCGAGGATGTGGAGAAACGGGCACCCTCCTACACTGTTGGTGGGAATGTAAACTGGTACAGCCCCTCTGGAAAACAGTGTGGAGGTTCCTCAGGAAACTAACAATAGAACTCCCTTATGACCCAGCAATAGCACTGCTAGGAATTTACCCAAGGGATACAGAAATGCTGAGGCATAGGAGCACATGTACCCCAATGTTCATAGCAGCACTCTCCACAATAGCTAAAACATGGAAAGAGCCTAAGTGTCCATCAACAGATGAATGGATCAAGAAGATGTGGTTTATCTATACCATGGAATACTACATGGCAATGAGAAACAATGAAATCTGGCCATGTGTAGCAACATGGATGGACCTTGAGGGTGTTATGCTGAGCGAAATAAGTCAGGCAGAGAAGGACAAATATCATATGTTTGCACGTATAGGAGGATTAGGAGGAACTTGACGGAGGAACAAGGGGGAGAAGAAGGGCGGAAATGGTGGGGGAAAGGGAGAGAGGCAAACCATGAGAGACTCTTGAATGCTGACAAAAACTGAGGACTGATGGATGTGGGGGGGGGATGGGCATGGAGGAGGGCACTTTGGGGATGAGCACTGAGTGTTATGTAGAAACTAATTTGACAATAAACTGTTTGTAAAAAAAAAAAAAAAGAATGTTATCTGAACTTCTAACCCATTGGCATCAGCTAATGAGGGCTCTAAATACAAACTAAAATGCCTATACTCACAAGGGTTTGCAACATTGTCATGTGGACTAAAGCAGAGCAGGATCCCAAAGTTTACCCTGTTGGGTTTTTAACTAAGAAGTTTGCATGGTCAGAAAATAGATACCAACCAATTGAAAGGCTCACCTGGGCCTTCTATGAGGCCTTATAAAAATATACAGCCATCAACAGATGCTCCACACTGAGGAAATCTCAACAAGGCCAATAGTGGATTTGCCAGAGTTTCCAAAGGATGAGCCTATTTAAGCCCAAGAAATTGAGCAGTGGCGACTATCCAGATCCACAGAACAGATCCACGATTTACAGATGGATCAGCCTCCATAACACCATCCAGAATATGTTCTGGGCTATGCCCTTAAGGACTAATGATAATCTAACTTTCATAGAATTAGGCTTGGGAAAAGCAGTATAAAATGCTGAACTAATAACCATAAGATAAGTGATTCAACAATCTATTAAGGACACCAGAATGAGTCTTTTCTCAAACTCATGAGCACTAACTAATGAAATAGCTGTTTGGTCAAGAATACAGAGAAAAAAAATGACTGGAAAATAGGAAATAAGAACATATGAGGTAAGGATATATGGCAGAAAATAGCACAAGCTTATATCTCTGTATTTATCATACATGTCTCAGCTCACCAAAGATAACTCTATGGTAATGAAGTATAATAATCAGATAGGTAAATTCACTAGAAGAGCTAACAAGGCTAGAATTTCTAAATTTACAAAAAACACAATGATGCATGTATAAAAAAAAGAGTCTAATCAAAATATATATAAACCAATGGAACAATGGTTGATAAAACACAAAAGGATAAATATGTTTATTGACAGAATCACAATTGACCCTTGAATAATGCAGGGGTCAGGGCACCAACCCACTGCACAGTCAAAATTCCATGTATAACTTTAGATCCTTCCCAAACCTAACCTACTGTTAAAGTTAAAACTAGGGCATCTGGGTGCCTCAGTTGCTTAAGCATCAGGCTCTTGATTTCAGTTCAGGTCATGTGCTCATAGCTGGTGAGTTTGAGCCACACATCAGGCTCTTTGCTGACAAGTGTAGAGCCTACTTGGAATTCTGTCTCCTTCTCTTTCTGCCCCTTCCCCACTTATTCTCTAATCTCTCTCAAAATAAATAAAAATAAACTTTTAAAAAAAGTTAAAACATAGCCCACGGTTGACTGGACACCTAACTTATAATATAAATCACTGATTGACACATATATAGTATATTATACATAATATATACTATATTCTTATAATAAAGCAAGCTGGAGAGAAAAGTTATTAAGAAAATCATAAAGGATAGATAATACATCTATGGTATTCTAATGTAAAAATTCCACATATAAGTGGAGCCACGGAATTCAAGCCCACGTTGTTCAAGGGTCAACAGTATTATACGAGCACATCACCAAACGGGACGCTCGGGCATATATGGCACTAACCCTGGTTGAAAACAGAAACGTACATATACCAACTAAATATCTATAGTATCACATTAAAAATGCAAGAATTACAGAAAATTTGAGGCTTGGAAATCTTGACTCAACACATCAAAATTAAAGCTGATAAATCCTTCCAAATTATACAAATTGATTACACAGTATCCTTGTTTATATCAGAGAATGAACCATATATACACATTATTGTAGACACATGGTCAGGAATAAGATTTCCCTACTCCTATAGATATGCTAATGCTAAAAAAATCACTATAAGAATGCTGCAAGCCTGGATTGCTTGCTGTCGTATCCTATCCATTATAGAAGCTGACTAGGGATTCTGCTTCACAGGAAAAATAATAGAATATTGGGCAAAAGAACCAAGCACAAGGAGGAACTTCCACTTACAATCCAGTTGCCTTTGGATCAGTTGAAATGTATAATCATTTTCTTAGACAAAACTTAGATTGCTTACTAACAATCTAGACATAAAAACTTGGACTAAAGCAATATGGTAAGTAGCAAAGTCATTAACTCATAGATATATAAGTAATGGTAAAACAATCATAGAATCAATATTGCAGTAACTCACAAAAGTAAAAAAAAAAACACTAATAGTACCCCAAACACTAAGGTAAAGGGGAAAGTCCTATTAAAAAAAAAAAAAGTCACATATAATAGCAGTGAATTTATAGCATTTACCACTAATAAAACCTACTGGGTGAATAAAGGAAAAATATATTACATCAAATTAATTAAAATCATATGATGCCTTTATAAAATTTCCAAGCATGAGATACATGATCTTTTATTGAATCAACATTAGATGCAGGCACTGAAAACACCGGTGTTTACACCATATATGATGGCAAGTCACCTAGTAGCAGATATATTTTGGTACAGCATGATTACCATATGCCTAATATTTAGCCTAGTATGATATAGTGCAATTATGTTCAAGGAAGTACTAGAAATAATGGCCTTTACAGCTATAGACTTCCTTTAGTAACAAGAATGACAGAAAGAAATAATTAGAAATTTATCTTGATTTTGCAGGTATGAACCCACTATGCATCTTGAACCAATACTAAGTGGATCAGTGTGGGATGTCAGACACACTATTTTGCTTATTGCCCACGATTGGATACCATACTCATTGTTGCTATGGATACTCCACAGATAGCACCAAGAACAGCAGTTTTGTAACCCCTCCAAACTGGAATGCCACCTGCTGGTCAGGACACAACTTTACCATTTGTGGTATCTTCCACTTCTTCCACAGATCATTATTATGGTCACTTTATTAAACTGAGGGCATAGAACATCACCAGTATCACCAGCATCACCAGCATTATAAAGCCCAACCTTTCTACCCCACCTTTTGCCATCAGCACCATCTACTCACTGCAAAACCTTTGATGAATGGAGAAATCTTGTATTTGTAGGAAGCTGGTGGAGCAGTGGAAACCTCCATTTCAATCTCCCCAAAATCAATGTGGATCCTGAACAATGCCCCTATTATATTACACTCCAACTCAGAAGATTAGCCTGATCCACTAAATGTCTCTTGGTGTTAAAACCCAGCATAAATACCAAGTCAACCAGGTACTTTATCTTATTCTATTTTTTATGTATATTTTTAAGAGAGAGAGAGAGATAGAGCACGAGTGGGGGAGGAATAGAGAGAGGGATACACACAGAATCTGAAGCAGGCTACAGGCTCTGAGCTATCAGCACAGAACCCAACATGGGGCTTGAACCCATGAACCATGAGATCATGACCTGAGCCAAAGTTGGACCTTAACCGACTGAGCCACCCTTATTCTTTACCCCTACCTTGGCTTACCGAATTAAGTGAAGCATTAGACATACAGCAAAGCCTTTGTGAAAATAACCCCAATTTAATTCTTGGTTTACTCTGTGTGCTAGCATTTTATTGTGCTGAATATGCAGAATAGGTACCTGCATACCCACAGCCAAGACTCCTTCCAAATCTTATGGCCACTTATTTACTAGACTAACTTGCCACTGTTGCTCATTTAGAATCTGGAGACCAGTTATCTATTCATTTGGTATCTCCAGACATTGTGTGTTGCTTAAATTGCTTATTATTTTCTGTTTAATGGAGAGAAGCCTACATATTGGCATAAATAACTCTACTTCACCCTCTGCACACTCAGCATGCAGTCCTAGCACAGCTGTATCTCCTACTCCATCTATAATTAAAAACATCTCAGGTTAGCCCTATTAGAACCTAGTAGATCAAAATCTTATGCAATACCAAGGCAAATATTTGACTTTAGCCATAGATCAAGCATAGCTAAGAGAAATTACAAAAACGTCTACATACCCACATACTAATAAGGATATATTAGAAAATAAGAGAACTACAGGCCAATATCCTTGATGAATATGGATGCAAAAATCCCCAATAAGATACTTGTAAATCAAATCCAGCAGCACATAAAAAGAATCATACACCAAGATCAAGTGGGATTCATTCCTGGATTACAGGGCTGGTTCAACATTCGCAAAATCAATCAATGTGATCCATCACATCAATAAAAGAAAAGATAAAAACTGTATGATCCTGTCAATAGATGCAGAAAAAGCATTTGACAAAATACAGCATCCCTTCTTAATAAAGACTCTAGAGAAAGTCGGGATAGAAGGAACCTACTTAAACATCATCAAAGACATCTATGAGAAGCATTAAGCTAACATCATCCTCAACAGGGAAAAACTGAGAGCTTTCCCCCTGAGATCAGGAACATGACAGGGAATTCCACTCTCACCACTGCTGTTTAACATAGTGCTGGAAGTCCTAGCATCAGCCATCAGACAACAAAAGGAAATCAAAGGTATCAGAATTGGCAAAGAGGAAATCAAACTTTCACTCTTCGCAGATGACATTCTACTCTACATCGAAAACCCAACAGACTCCACCAGAAGCCTACTAGAACTGATCCAAGAATTCAGCCAAGTTGCAGGGTACAAAATCAACGTACAGAAATCGGTTGCATTTTTATACACCAACGATGAAGCAACAGAAAGAGAAATCAAGAAACTGATCCCATTCACAATAGCACAAAAAACCATAAAATACCTCGGAATAAACCTAACCAAGGATACAAGAGATCTGTATGATGAAAACTATAGAAAACTTATGAGGGAAATTGAAGAAGACACAAAGAAATGGAAAAACATTCCATGCTCATGGATAGGAAGAATAAATATAGTAAAGATGTCATTACTACCCAAAGCACTCTACACATTCAATGCAATTCCAATCAAAATTGCACCAGCATACTTCTCAAAACTAGAACGAACTATCCTAAAATTTGTATGGGACCACAAAAGACCCCGAATAGCCAAAGTAATACTGAAAAATAAAACCAAAACGGGAGGTATCACCATCCCAGACTTTAGCCTCTACTACAAAGCTGTCATCATCAACACAGTATGGTATTGGCACATAAACAGACACATAGACCAATGGAACAGAATTGAGAACTCAGAAGTGGACCCAATAGTGTACGGCCAACTAATCTTTGACAAAGCAGGAAAGAGTATCCAATGGAAAAAAGACAGCCTCTTTAACAGATGGTGCTGAGAGAACTGGACAGCAACATGCAGAAGAATGAAACTAGCCCATTTTCTCACACCATACACAAAAATAAACTCAAAATGGATAAAGGACCTGAACGTGAGACAGGAAACTATCAACACCCTAGAGGAGAAAGCAGGAAACAACCTCCTTGACCTCCACCGCAGCAACTTCTTACTTGACACATCCCCAAAGGCAAGGGAATCAAGAGCAAAAATAAACGATTGGGACCTCATCAATCTTAAAAGCTTCTGCACAGCAAAGGAAACAACCCACAAAACTAATAGGCAACCAACGGAATGGGAAAAGATAGTTGCAAATGACATATCAGATAAAGGGTTAATATCCAGAATCTATAAGGAACTCACCAAACTCCACACCCAAAAAACAAACAACCCAGCGAAGAAATGGGCAGAAGATATGAACAGACACTTCTCCAAAGAGGACATCCAGATGACCAACAGACACATGAAACGATGCTCAGCATCCTGCCTCATCAGGGAAATACAAATCAAAACCACACTGAGATACCACCTCATGCCAGAGTGGCTAAAATGAGCACATCAGAGAACTCTCTAGATGCTGCCGAGGATGTGGAGAAATGGGCACCCTACTACACTGTTGGTGGGATGTAAACTGGTGCAGCCCCTCTGGAAAACAGTGTGGAGGTTCCTCAAAAAGTTAACAATAGAACTCCCCTATGACCCAGCAATGGCACTGCTAGGAATTTACCCAAGGGATACAGGAGTGTTGATGCATAGGAGCACATGTACCCCAATGTTCATAGCAGCACTCTCAACAATAGCTAAAACATGGACAGAGCCTAAGTGTCCATCAACGGACGAATGGATCAAGAAGATGTGGTTTATCTATACCATGGAATACTACATGGCAATGAGAAACAATGAAATCTGGCCATGTGTAGCAACATGGATGGACCTTGAGGGTGTTATGCTGAGCGAAATAAATCAGGCAGAGAAGGACAAATAACATATGTTTGCACGTATAGGAGGATTAGGAGGAACTTAACTGAGGACCAAGGGGGAGAAGAAGGTAGGAAATGGTGGGGGAAAGGGAGAGAGGCAAACCATGAAAACCTCTTGAATACTGAGAACAAACTGAGGACTGATGGGTGTTGAGGGGAGATGGGCATGGAGGAGGGCACTTGTGGGGATGAGCACTGGGTGTTATATGGAAACCAATTTGACAATAAACTATTTGTAAAAATAAATAAATAAATAAATAAATAAATAAATAAAATATATCTGAATAACCTGAAATTAAGATAATAATTCTCTGTTATTTTTAAATGTATCTTCTTTGGAATTATGTACATATTGTTGTAAATTTTTACTAGAGTAATTAACTTTGTCTCTGTTGATTCCATAATCCATGTAGCTGAGATTAGCTTATTAGTGAGTGGGCTAATTAATTTAAACATAATATTAATATGCCTAAGTTTCCAGGTTTACTTTGTATTCAGGACAGCGAGACTGTAAACAAGGAAGAAAGAACTGTTTTACAGTTATATGGCCATAACCATAACAGTATATTATCCTGAATGTGTTAAATATACATGTATTGATAGCTTATGTATCAGAAAAATTAAAATTATTAGCAAAAAAGTGCTTAATTGTTTCTTTCCATCAAATTTGTAAATTTAAGAACAACTATTTGATATAAAATAGCTGTTATGTTTTGAACAGAATTCTCTGGAAACCAACAGAACACATATTAAATAAGAGAGGAAAATCATAGGTCAAATTATTAACAAAGATGTCTGTTTCTGAATAGAACAGTAGCAAACTAAATCCAGTTATATATTAAAACACACACAAACAATTTAGGTTTAACTCCATGAATATTTGGATGGTTTAACATTAGAATATCAGTCAATATTATCTTCTAAAATACTTTGGAATAAAAGAATAAGAAAGAGCCAGATATGATGTGAAGAATACTATACAACCCTAATTAAAGGAAAAAATGGAAAATATTTTTCATTCTTGAATTGGAAAACTGAATTTCAAAAACGTCATTTTCCAAAACAGTAACAATAATAATAATAATAAACAACTCAAAGCAACCTCAGCTAGATTTTCAATACTCTTTATTTTCTCAGTTTCTCTCCTTTTACAATTAAATAGAATAAATTAATATTCAAATAAAGAACAAATCCAGGAGAATATCTTGGAGAAATGAAATTGAGGGTAATGGACAGGATTCTTGGCAGAATTTACTTTAAAATCTAGGCAATCTGGTTTATATGCTTTTGGTGTAGAGATAGGAAAATTGATCAGTGTTAATAGAGAGAATCCAGAATCAGAAACAATTATGCATTCATCATAACTTCTGACTCAGGTAGATGCTCCTTTATTTGGAATTGATGAAAAGACTCACAAGACACACTATGTTCCCAGTTTATGTTGCTGAATCAAGGATACAGCAGGCAATAGAGCTCCTAGTGGATCAGCAACTGCAGCAGGAGAATTCACAGTTTGACTTAACTGGCCATTCTACTACATGGTTGCAATAAACGTGATGGAGACTTGCATGGATTAATTCAGTTCAGGGGGCTACCAAGTCCATCCTTACTCATCTTATTTGTACTTACCACATATTTTCTCTGAGAATACTTGTCATTTAATTCCCTCTGTTGCAGCTGTAGATCATTCATTAGGTATTTCACTATTGACAATATGATAACCAAGTATAATCTAAATATACTATCTTTATCTTAATTTATCACATACCAGGCAAATCCAAGATCATACTTCCAGATCTGGGACTAGAAATAATTTCTCAGTCATCACTATTCATACATTAGGCTAGTCATTTTTTGTTGGAGGGTCCTGGAGCAGGGATGTCTCGTGAATTGTAGAATGTTTAGCAGCATCCCAGGGCTTTCTCCTCTAGGTTGTGGCAGCTGCAAATATCTCCAGAGGGCAAAATCACCCCCATTTAGAAACTGCTTTGACATAAGAGTTCCATTAACAGTTTATCCTTACATTTTATAATAGAAGTTAACATTTGACAAAGGTAATAGTTTAATTCAGTAGGAAAAGAATGCATTACTTAATAAATTGTGATAACACAGCAAACTATCTATCTGGGAAAAATAAAAGTGGCCTCATTTGCCACATCAAATGATAAAATGCAGAAGTACCAAGCAACTGAATATTAAAAATAACAATTAAAATGCTGCAAGAAATAGAGGTAACAACATGCAAAATATAAAAGAGAAATCATTCTAATCAAGACTGGAAATTCATAGACCATTAAGGGAAAACGTAGACATAGTGACCAATATTGCAGTTTTCAAATCCAACATGTTCAAAACACAATACACAAAGTCTATATACAAATCAAACTTTGGATAAAATATTAGGATATAAGTAACAAAACGTTAATGTACATAACATATAAAAATATATACAATATACAAATTGACAAGAAAAATCAATATATAATAAAAGGGCAAATAGGAATAAGATTTTTGGAACAAATGCAAAAGGCCAGCAATTTTATAAATAGATACCTAACTTAAGCAGTAGGTAAGTAAATGCAAATTAAAGTAATAAAAATATTATTTGTACTTTCCATATTGTTAAAAATTAAAACAGTAATAAAAACATTAGTGCTCTGACTTATAGGATCATATCTCTATGGCTTTGGAGCAATGAAGATTTCTTTAACATGTCATTAAACAGATAATAATGGTATAGCTTATTATAGTACACTAAATTTTAAAATTATACAAAGCAAAGACAACATAAAGTTTTAAAATGTAGAAATTGAAAAAATATATTTACAGAACATATAATAATAACCAAGAAAAAGGTCAGTGCTGAGAATTCATCAACGCACATGCAAATCAACAAGGAAAATTTACAAAGTCCAGTAGAAAATCTGGCAAATTACATGAACAGGTAATACACAGAAAAAGAAGCTTTAATGGCCAATAATGATGATAGAGGCATCTGGCTTCACTAATAATTAAGAAGATACAAAATAATAGAAGATAGCAAAATGTTTTTTTTCTGTCAGTGTTTTGTTTGGGGAAAATTATGCTTAAAGACTAAGATTTGGCTTTGCCAATAATTTCTTTAACATAAGTTCGCTGTGGGAATTATAGTTAATAATAGTAACATTTCATAAGCCAATAGCATACAGGATAATTCTCTTCATAAAATGATAAATAACAAACTATAAACCAATTATAGATTAATTATTGTGCCAAGAAAAGGTGAAATCAGAGAATAAAATCCAAAATTTACTTGAAGTGTGCCTTTCTATGAGTTGTTTCTTGTGTTAGTGCTTCCAACGAAAAGCTGGGCATCAGCTTCTGTCTTGGGTCTTTAGCTGCTGGGTCACCCAGCTAGTGGGCAGTGGCACCAGTATTGGCAGGCAAGCTGGACTGCTCTGAAAATTATTACTTGAGAGACCATTAGACAATTTGGACTACTCCCTAAAGGAGTAGCCTCACCAAGACAGAAAGAGATGCCCCTTCTCTTCCTGAGACTGCTGCATGATTTAACATCATTGCCAATTAAAAATAGCCTGGCCAACACAGGAGCAAGTATCTCAAGATCCTTGGACAGCTATTCAGATCAGCAAAGAGTAGCATTTCCCAAAGGAAACACTCTCAGTAAGTCCTCACGAATTCTTGTTATTTAAAATTTAAATGTCCATTATGTTTCTTCTATATGTTCTTATTGATAAGACCCTCTTCTTAATAACCACTCTTCCAAATGTTATTGGTAAACTTCTAGTAGCACTCATCAGCAGTTACGCTACTGAGAATTGATTGAGAATAACAAATGTTGATTTAAAAAATCCTGATACAGTTTCCTTAATGTAAACAAAATCACCTTTAGATTCAAAACAATTTATGTCCTAAACAAATGGATTTGGAATCATAACAAACCAATACACAACAATCCACTCTGACTTCAAGTCACATTTTTATATGTATCATAAGGAGGTAACATCCTCTACAAATCTAAGTTCACTTATATATCAGTTTACCCTGTGATTATAAATTACTTATTATCTTTAATAACACTCGACTATATTTTGTGCCTAATTTTCTTTTGACATACATTTGCTTTACACCAACTTAAGCAACCATATTCCTAGTCTTATTAACATAAACATAGCAAAGAACTTTTTAACATGGGACTATATCACTAAACTTCTTAAATGATTCAATTAAACTTCCTTGACAAGTATGTTTTCAAGTATATATCATTTTTATAAAACTCCAGAGGGTACAGACTTGCATAGCACAATCAAGCACATGTCCAGTTGCTATAATATCAAAATTCAAGGCTGTCATTATTGTATGGAATTCATGGTTTTGTTTTCTTTTCAATTCTTGCAAATTATTTTGACTTGATTAGTCTCATCCAAATTCTTTTGTCTTAATTTTTCTAATGTATGAGCATTTATTAAATTAATTTTAGGAAGCTTTCAATAGGAAATATTCCTCCAGTTATCTTAATAGTTCCTGTATCTTCTATTGACCTTGAATAGTATCTTTTTCCTTCTCTTGTCACATTTGTTACCTGTACTGTTTTTACACGTTCTATCATGTTATGGATCTTTTTTCTCCTTGACTTCAATAGATTAGGGTAAAGTCTGTCTTAGAGCATACTATTGTCCACTTTCCCATATTAAATAAAACTAGTTGAGGAGACATCAAGACAATAGTTACGGTACTTGTACTATAGGTATATCCAAAGGTCGAGCAGTGATCAGAGTATTTTGGTTCCATTTCATTAACAGATACTTAGGAACAAGTTTCTTCTATGTTATGGGGGCTTTCTGTGGCCTCTAGGCTCCACTCATCCTTTTAATATTGGGAAACTGTAGAAGTGTGGTAACCTAATGTCATGTTTCTTCTTTAAGTGCCAATATTCTAATTTTACAGGTGCTAAGGAATCTCAGTCATTATGATGTATGGTATCTACTCTAGTTCTGGTTGAGTTATCTGTTACCTCAGGTGACCATCACTGCCCCAAGATTGTATCTGTTTAAGAGTGTTCCACATATCAACCAATCTTAACAGCAACAATTGACAATCTACCCTTAGGTAAACATCTTTTATATCATTTTTTGTATTTCCTTATGTTTAGTTTTGTCTCCACTGCTTTATGTGGAATTTTCATTGCTCTATTTATTTCTGTTTGAAACTTATTTATGTTTTATAATATATTGCTAATTTTATCCATCTGTATACAAAACAGTGGCAAAGCTACCGTTGCTTATGTGTTTATTGAGATTGTTTGGTTTCAAAGTCTTTAAGATTTGGTTGATTTGGAATTAAAAAAAGTTACTGCCATTTTGCCTCCAATTCAAACCTCCAGAGTTTCTCTCCTTTCAGTGAATCTATCTTGGCCATAGCTTGTCAACTGGGCATAAACAAAGATGGATAAAACTGAGAACAATTCAGAGTTCTGTATCTGGCTAGAAAATGTTGTTTATTAAATTAAAAGGTATCAGCTACTATTGTAAATCCCAGTATAACCTTGAGAGGCTTTATAGGTTCCCATATTCTTAAAGTAGAAATCTGTGGTATGAGATAGAAACGTGATGTATACTACCAAGCCCAATGATAGTACTATATGCCAAGTTTACTATATGTCCTCTATACACCTGAAAACATATCCCTGTTCTTTTAAAGTCTTGACACTGTGTCCATGGATCTATTGTTAATTTTCTAATAGATAAACATGGATTAAACAGTATAGGCTGGGAGTGTAATACATGATCAGTATTTTATCTAATTACATTTAAATATACAATTCCGGAATTGTCAAATCACTATGTTGTATTCCTGCAACTAATATAACATTGAATGTCAACTATACTGCAATAAAAAGAAAGATATATCTGCCCAACTGCCATCATGTGGATGTGCTATGACAATGTTTATTCCTGAAGTGTCATCATTACCTATGGCTAGAGCTCCATATTTACTATTTATGTCATAAACTCATTTCTATAATTTTAATGTTTTTTCTAGGTTGTCCCCCATTTTTTAAAAATTAATATTTTACTTCTCATTCTTTTTTTTTCTAGTCATCTACTTATTCTTCATTTTTTCTGTTCCACATATAGAGCATAATTTTTTCCAATTGGCAGTTTTATATACATTATTAGTAAAATGTTTTGAAACTGGTATGACCATGCTACTGCCCACCACCTAGTGGCATTAAATATATTATCTTTTATACATCCCAATGTATGCTTTATGTATTAGTTCTGAGATTTCTGTCTCATCACTAGAGACACAATTTACCTAGGTTCATACTCACAATACCTGTATGTTATGTCATATATTCTATTCAAGAATGTGTTGTTTGTAAAATTTAAAGTTGAATATATGATCTTAGGCGTGGGCAACCATAGTATTTGATGAATGGTTGCATTGTTTGGTACATCCCTACACAGTGATTTAGTATTACCTTATAAAATAAAGGTCAAGACATAGTATATGGATGGCATTAAAATGTTTATATATGTATTTTGTTTTAGCACAAACTTAATAATTTATTTACCTTCAACTTTGTCTGAAAGGTCTAATACTGTATGGTTCTGCAGAAACATTGAATAATATCATAACGCATAGAGGAATTGCATATAGAAACTTGTGCCAGTTTACCCAGACAGTCTTTATCTTCATTAATGTGTCAATATTTGTCTATGCATGTACTACTGGTCTTCTTTCTGGGTTACTAGACTGTTTTGATTTCATCATGTTTTCTGGTCTATAGTCATCACTATAATATCTGCTAAACAGAAAGGATTTTTTTTTTTATACACTGACTTGTTATACATGTGACATGACTTTGCTCTCTGAATATCCTAATGGGCATATAAAAATTTTTGATAGGTTAAGTCATGTTTGTATGTCTTACAATTTAAGGTCATCAAGGTTAATAGGAAAAATTTTTTTGATGTTTTATTTTTGAGATAGAGACAGCGTGAGCAGGGGAGGGTCAGAGAGAGAGGGAGACACAGAATCTGAAACAGGCTCCAGGCTCTGAGTTATTCCTCAGCACAGAGCCTGATGTGGAGCTTGAACCCACGAACTGTGAGATCATGACCTGAGCTGAAGTCGGACACTTAACCGACTGAGCCACCCAGGTGCCCCAATAGCAAAATTTTATGTTGCCAATTTAACTTGAAGTATACAGGAGATTCATTATATATTAAAAAAGAAAACAAAAACATGTAAGACTTAAAGAGTTCTGCTAGAGATATAGAAATAAGTGCCTCATATATGGTTACATTGCCATGATAAATCCAGTTAGGCCATTCTGTGATATAAAGCTTAACCTTTTACTGTTAGTACTATTGTATTTTGATGGGGCTCCTGAGTATAGATGTTGTTTATATTGAAGTGGAGATGGTTTAAAGGTTTTCTTTAAGTAACTTTGGTGCAGTGTCTTTTTATTTATTTGTTTGTTTATTTTTATGTATGTATATATGTATGTAGTTAACATATAGAGTAGTATTGATTTCAGGAGTAGAATTTTATTGATTCATCACCTAAGTATAACACCCAGTGCTCATCCCAGCAAGTGCCCTTAATGTCCTAAATGCCCATCTCTCTTTTAGCTACCCCCCCAACAACCTTACCTCCAACAGCCCTCAGTTTGTTTTCTGTATTTAGAGGGTCCTATGGTTTGCCTCCTTTCTGTTTTTATCTTATTTTTCCTTCTCTTCCCCTATGTTCATCTGTTTTGTTTCTTAAATTCCACATCATATGATATTTATCTTTCTCTGGCTGATTTATTTCATTTAGAATAAAACATTCTAGTTCCACCCACATTGTTAAAAATGGCAGTAATTTATTCTTTTATATATATGTTCATGAGGATATATATTCATGGGAATATATATAATGAGACATTACTTGGCAGTATTGTATATATATATTGTATATATATTATGTGTATATATAGTATATATATATGGTATGAAAGGTATGATACTGTCTAGTTCTGCAGAAACATTGAGTAACATGATAAAATTGAGAGAAGATGTGTATAGAAACTTGTGCCAATTTATCCAGATAGTCTTTATCTTCATTACTGTGTTAATATTTGTCTGTGCATGTACTATATACCACATCTTTCTCCATTCATAAGTCAGTGGACATTTGGACTCTCTTCATAGTATGTCTATTTTCTATATATAGACCTTGATATCTCTTTCTATTGCTTCTTTATTAGTGTGTAGAAATGCAACTGATTTCTGTACATTGATTTTATATTCCACAAATTTGCTGAATTCATGTATCAGTTCTAGCAGTTTTTGGTAGAAATTTTTGGGTTTTCCATGTAGAATATCATGTCATCTGCAAAGAGTGAAAGTTTGACTTCTTCTTTGCCAATTTCTATGCATTCCATATATTATGTTGTCTGATTGCTGAGGCTAGGACTTCCAACGCTATGTTAAATAACAATGGTGAGAGTGGACATCCGTGGCATCTTCCTGACCTTAGGGGGAAAGCTCTCAATTTTTCTTCATTGAGGATGATATAAATGTGAGTCTCTTGGATATGGCCTTTATGATATTGAGGTATGTTCCTTCTATCCCTGTTTTCATGAGGTTTTTTTTTTTTTTTTAATCAAGAAAGGATGCTGTATTTTGTCAAGTTTTTTTCTGCATCTATTGAGATGATCATATGGTTCTTATTCATTCTTTTATTAATGTGGTTTATCATGTTGGTTGATTTGAACCAATTATGCAGCCCAGGAATAAATACCATGTGATCATGGCGAATAATTCTTTTAATGTACTGTTGAATTCAATTTGCTGGTATATTGTTGAGAATTTTTGCATCCAGCTTTATCAGAGATATTGGCCTGTAATTCTCCTTTTAGGTGGGGCCTTTATCTGGTTTGGGATTCAAGGTAATGTTGGCTTCATAGAATGAGTTTGGAAGGTTCCCTTCCATTTCTATTTTTTGAAACAGTTTGAGAAGAATAGATATCAACTCTTCTTTAAATGTCTGGTAGAATTCCCCTGGGTAACTATCTGACCAAGGACTCTTGTTTTTTGGGAGATTTTTGATTACTGATTCAATTTCATTATTGGTTATCAAACTGTTCAAATTTCCTGTTTCTTCCTAAAAGAAAAATTTTCTATTTCTTCCTGTTTCAGTTTTTGTAGTTTGTAAGTTTCTAGATTTTTGTCCATTTCTTTCAGACTGCCCAATTTGTAGGTGTATAATTTTTCATAGTATTCTATTATAAATTGTTTGTATTTCTGTGGTGTTGGTTGTGATCTCTCCTCTTTCATTTGTGAATTTATCTTACTTGGGTCCTTTCTCTTTTCTCTTTGATAAGTCTGGCTAGGAATTTATCAATTTTGCTACTTCTTTCAAAGAACCAGCTCTTAGCTAGAATCATCCTTCTTCCAGTCCACAGATTGATTTCTTGGATGTTCCAAGTGATCCAACCTCATACAGCTTTTTTTGAGGGACGCGGAAAGCTCAGGGTTCCCTACTTCTCTCCATCTTAAGTGCTTCCAATAAGTGTCTTATTAAATGTATAGATTGGTATGGTAGTATTGTCCCCATCATTTTCATCACCATGGCTCCCCTCATGCAAATATACATTGCCACATAGCTAAGTAATATAACCCTTTGAAGGATGTTTCTAAATACCAGTCATATGTTCTGTGAGTGTCAGGTTGTTGTTCTATATGTCATTAGCATGGTTATATTTTGCCCCGATAAATTGACTTCAAAGAGCATCCTTCAAGAGTGAAACATTGCTATATTTCTACAAATGCATCTTTTGAACCTGTGTGTATAGAGCACTTATAATCTCATTTGTATATGTTTAGTATTTCCGGTCATAATTCACCAGTATGGTAGATGAAGGTCCCTTCTTACTTTGTGCTTAATTATTTTGTACCATATGATATTAAATTGATGATTATATGTTTTTCTGCATAATGATTTGAATATATCTTCTTTCTTTCCTTTTCTTTCTTTCTTTCTTTCTTTCTTTCTTTCTTTCTTTCTTTCTTTCTTTCTTTCTTTTTCTTTTTTCTTTCTTTCTTTCTTTCTTTCTCTCTCCCTCTCTTTCTCTCTCTTTCTCTCTCTCCCTCCTATTTCTTTCTTTAAGTAAACTTTATTCCCAGTGTGGGGCTTGCACTCATGACTCCAAAATCAAGAGTCTTATGTTCTACCACCTGAGTCAGCCAGGTGACTCTGATATATTTTCTTTTTTTTTAATTACAAATAGTTTATTGTCAAATTGGTTTCCATATAACACCCAGTGCTCATCCCCACAAGTGCCCTCCTCCATGCCCATCTCCCCCCTTCCCCCCACATCCATCAGTCCTCAGTTTGTTTCTCAGCATTCAAGAGTCTCTCATGGTTTGCCTCTCTCCCTTTCCCCCACCATTTCCCCCCTTCTTCTCCCCCATGGTCATCAGTTAAGTTCCTCCTAATCCTCCTATATGTGCAAGCATATGATATTTGTCCTTCTCTGCCTGGCTTACTTCACTCAGCATAACACCCTCAAGGTCCATCCATGTTGCTACACATGGCCAGATTTCATTGTTTCTCATTGCCATGTAGTATTCCAT